>NC_090653.1:88777523-88832523 GCF_040937935.1 Hyperolius riggenbachi | reverse complement strand
CGACATGCCTCATACAAGTGAAGGAGTCTAAGTACTGTAGATATCAGTCATTCACTCAAAATTCTATTTTCATTTGTTCAATTGGCAGCCGTCTGATGCAGGATTTCCTCTTACTACTCCAGTGGGGAAACAGACATAAATACAAATGTAACCCCTGCCATTCTATCCAAGAAATGCTTGTACATAAATGAAAATGCCTTGAATTACCACCCTATGGTTTTTTTTACAAGATATTAAGATGCTCCACCTGTGAAGGTCCCTTCTTAATTTTCTACGTTCGTTTTTATTTTGGTGGAGTATTTATTGTCTTTATCTTTGTTATAGGCTGTCCTTATTTATGTTTTTGATTATATGTTTTGTTGCTTTAATAGGTTTAGCAGACTTTAAACCCGGGTACTGGGTTGGTGTGAAGTATGATGAACCTTTGGGTAAAAATGATGGAAGGTAAGAAATCTCTCTGCTGTACTTGAGATAGTAAAGAAACTATGGTCAAATATTTAGATCATAAAATCTAATACTGCATATAAAATGAAATAATCACAATTTCTGAACACGAGGGAACTGCTGATGTGCCAATCGGGGGTTTTCCTGCAACAAACACCAAGAATAATTTATACTCTGAACCCATCCTGATTTAAGATCTCAGTAAATATTTGTTCTATTTAAAAATAAAAAATCAGATTGTAATTTTTAAAAACCTCATAATGTAGCATATTTTTCGGCATATAAGACGCACCCAGGTTTAGAGGACAAAAACCAAGAAGAAATAATATATATACTAAACCTGGTATGTGCATAGTCCAGGAGCGTCTTGTAGATTTTCTCCTCCAATCATTGCGCTTCTGTGTCCCCTTCTGTCCCTCTGTGTCCTCCTTTGCACCTGTGTTTCCCCTTCTGTCCCCCGTGTCCTACTTTTGCTTCCTCCCCCCCCCCCTGTGGTTCCCTCTCTGTCCTCCTTTGCCCCTTTGTGTCCCCGTGTCCTCCTATGCCCCTGTGTGTCCCCGTGTCCTCCTATGCCCCTGCGTGTCCCCGTGTCCTCCTATGCCCCTGCGTGTCCCCGTGTCCTCCTATGCCCCTGCGTGTCCCCGTGTCCTCCTATGCCCCTGCGTGTCCCCGTGTCCTCCTCCAGTCCCCCTGTGTCCTCCTATGCCCCTGCGTGTCCTCGTGTCCTCCTATGTCCCTGCGTGTCCCCGTGTCCACCTCCAGGCCCACTGTGTCCTCCTATGCCCCTGCGTGTCCCACTGTGTCCTCCTTTGCCCCCTTACATCCCAGTGTCCTCCTTTTTTCCCCTGTGTGTCCCCTTTTGTTCTCCTGTGTCAGCCTCTGGTCCGACTGTCTGCCCTTCGTTTCCCCTGGGCAAGACCAAGAGCTATTAAAACCACAAATCCATGAGGGTGGCCTTACAAAAGTCAGCGTACGGCTGGAGCATAATGAGTAAAATGGGGGCATTTAATATACATATAGATTTGATATATAAGTATATCAAAATCACGTAGTAGAAAAAATTATCCAAATCGCTGCAATAATGTGCTTCAAAAACAAGTATACGTTTTTGTGTTTGAGTTTTTTTTGGGTGGAACTTCATTGGGTTAGGTCCTCCTTTTTTCCATCTTAACTCGGCTTTCTTTATTTTGTCCAGTGTTGATGGGAAGCGTTACTTTGAATGTACTCCAAAGTACGGTGCATTTGTTAAACCGCAGCACGTTGCCATGGGGGACTTTCCGGAAGAAGATTATGGCTTGGATGATGAAATATGATGGCTTTGTGCCATTTCCTACCTCGGTGCCTCCTTCAGATTTCATCGACAACCTTCATCACTCTGCGCTCCATTCAGTGTATTAATATTGTGAGAAAAGTAGTTTCTTTATTTGTTTTGTACATTGTCACCCGAGGCTTTGCTGGTGTGCCCTTTCTCTGGTAACTCGGTGCTGCAGCTCCGGAGCTCCTGGTGTGAATCTGTTCATAACATGGATGGTGGTGGAAGATTTGTCCGGGAACAAATTGGACTTTGCTTAAGTAGCTGCATCCTTACAGACTGTGAATAGTATGTAAAGTAAAGGGACACACGCATGCGTGATCAGAACATATTAAACTTCAACCAGTTTCTTACACATTTCTGTACATGGTGTTGGTAATTTACATAGAGATGCCAAATGGAACATTGATTTTCTAACCTGGACTTTACAGGAAGATCAGTGCATTATGGGGAAGATATTCATTTTACTCTGAAATCGTCAAACCGTAACCTCTGGCCAGGCGCTTATTCTATGGAATCCTTCATAAAGTGGATCCTGCTGGTTTTAGTGTATATTAGATTTCTTACAGATGCCGTACTGCAGCCTAGACATAGGTGACCTGCATATCTCTATAGGCATATAAAGCTGTAGCCAGACCTCAGGCTGTCCTTCCTCTGGTATATGGAATGTATAGGTGGCTATACACTTACAGATGCCGTACTGCAGCCCAGACATAGGTGACCTGCATATCTCTATAGGCATATAAAGCTGTAGCCAGACCTCAGGCTGTCCTTCCTCTGGTATATGGAATGTATAGGTGGCTATACACTTACAGATGCCGTACTGCAGCCCAGACATAGGTGACCTGCATATCTCTATAGGCATATAAAGCTGTAGCCAGACCTCAGGCTGTCCTTCCTCTGGTATATGGAATGTATAGGTGGCTATACACTTACAGATGCCGTACTGCAGCCCAGACATAGGTGACCTGCATATCTCTATAGGCATATAAAGCTGTAGCCAGACCTCAGGCTGTCCTTCCTCTGGTATATGGAATGTATAGGTGGCTATACACTTACAGATGCCGTACTGCAGCCCAGACATAGGTGACCTGCATATCTCTATAGGCATATAAAGCTGTAGCCAGACCTCAGGCTGTCCTTCCTCTGGTATATGGAATGTATAGGTGGCTATACACTTACAGATGGCCACCAGATCGATCATCAGTTAGATCACTCTAAGATCAAACATGATCAGTGAGGGATCTATTAGCTTTGTATGTATTACTCCGTCGCCTGTACAGTTGGGCGCAGGGTGAACCGAATGACGGCTCACCCTGCTGCCGCTGAAATCCTGGGCGACGTTAAAGGGAAGGTTCACGGTTGTTTTTAAAAAAAAATAAAAATGCTAATCCACTTACCTGGGGCTTCCTCCAGCCTGTAGCAGGCAGGACGTGCCCTCGGCACCGCTCCGCAGGCTCCCGGTCTCCTCCAGTGGTGCACCTGACCTGGCCAGGCCGGCTGCCAGGTCAGGCTCTTCTGCAATCCGAAATGCGCCTCCCGCGGGCGTGCTGACGTCATCTGACATCCTCCTGGCTGTACTCCCAAGTTGTAGCAGGGGGGGACGACATATAATTCGGGGTCCGGCTATTGCTGGCAGTTGAATTACACTGAAAACCTGTTGCTCCGCTATAGATGTGTTAGCGCCCAAGTCAGGTGCTATGAGGCTGCAAGCGTGTGCCGAGACAAACTTAATTGCTATTAGCTGCCCACACACTGTATACAGACTTTCAGTCCATTTCAGCCTGATCTCTATTGAAAATCTTTGGAGCTGCCGCCTGCCTGGGTCTCTAGGGAGGAAGAGGCAAAGCGCTCACCTGTCCCGTTGGCACGCCATCTCATGTGTCCAGTGTCTTTTCTCTATGGCACTGGGCTCCTCCTCCATGTGTCTTTTTTTCCTGAGCAGTGATGGCCCTGCCTGGCAGAACTCATGGAGAAGCAAGTGATCAGTTTGATCACCTGATACATTTGTAAGGATCTGATTTGCAGTGATGATCTCCTGGTTAACACATGTTCATGACCAGCAAATCAGAGCCTTACAAATCTATCAGTTGATCAAACTGATCACATGCTTCTCCATGAACTCTCCTAAGCAGGGCCATCCCTATCCCTGAGTCATGTGACAAGAGATGGAGGCCAAACACTAGAGGTTGGGCTTGTATGCTGCCCGGAGCTCTAGTGTTTGACCTCTAGCCTTTGCCACAGGGAGGAGGAGCACCGAGCCATGGTGAAAAGACATTGGAGGAGGGATGTCTAGCAGATCCACAGTGATCGAATCTGCCGGACATGTCCTGGTAAGTGTATGGCCACCTTAAAGCTGAATAGAGATGCTGCTGAGTAGAGCCTTCTTTTATGGTGGAATAGTTAATAGGATGCAAATGGTATGCAGCTTGGCCACTCAGATTCACTTCTTGCTGAATCCAATTGGCTCAGATCCAATCTACATACAGTTTGCATGTCATTGCTCATCTCTAATGGCTACACCTGATCCAATATTTCTAACGAAGACCTATTTGTGCATAACTTGCAGGAATAGGGTTTTGTTGGTTATTATTTAATGGGGACCATGCTAAGTGTTTTCACAACAAAGATAATCCAACATACTGGTACTCTTCATTTTTAATCCTGTTTACAGGAAAGCATAATCATTTCATTTTGGCATGCGCTATAATATACAGTTATGGAGCTGGGGATCAATTGTAAGGTTTGAGGCTGCAGCCGTCAGAATGGTATCGCTTGCAGCCTGATTTTTTTTTTTTTTCACACGTATCTAATGTAATGCCTAGTACACACAATGAGATTTTCATGCAGATTTCCTGCCAGATTGATTGTTCAACGTGTTTTCTGTTCATTTCAATGGAAAATCGATCTAAATCAGATCGGACATGTTGAAAATAATCGATCTGGCAAGAAATCTGCCTGAAAATCTCATTGTGTGTACTAGGCATACGAATCTTGTTTCCAATAAGCCACTAGTTTAGAGTACGTAGTTTCACATGCGTCTAAAGCCTTATACACACACGCTAGATCATTGATGGCTAACCTTGGCACTCCAGCTGTGGTGGAACTACAAGTCCCATAAGGCATTGCAATACTTGGACAGCTCTAAGCATAACTCTGGGAGGCAGAGGCATGATGGGATTTGTAGTTTTGTCACAGCTGGAGTGCCAAGGTTAGCCATCGCTTCGCTAGATTGTTCTCAGCTGAGGGCATTGTTCTCCAGCTCATCCCGCGCACTCCGTTGTGTGCCCTCCTCTCTCCATAGAAGCAGAACAAGTACAGAACTTGCCCCTGAACTGCCACTCGATGGATGGAGTCCCGATTACTACAGACGACAGTCCTGATAGTGACAGTCCTCATTTTTTTATATTTTCATAAGGGCTCTTTCACATTAGACGGCACATGCAGGAGCCGGTTCCTGCACGCGTTTGAATAGGCTGCGGCGTGTCGTCGGGATGCTCCCTGGTGCATCATACCGCAACGCAGCGTTGGGTGTAAAAGGTAAAATGAAAGTCTAAAGACTTTCATTTTACCTTGGTTAACGCAAAGTTTCGACACTGCGTTGAAACGCAGAAAAAAACGTTCTAGTGTGAAAGAGCCCTAAGAGTTTGGGAAACAGGAAAAGGAAGCATCTTAAAGGGAATTTCCACTTCTATTATGAAATTGCCATAAACCTAAATCTGCATTTCATAAATCCTCTTAATTTGTAATATTCTTAAAAAATGATTTTTTTCCCATTTCATTATACAGCCAGCTAAGAATTTCCTACCCTCACTGTAAGGGCAAATTGCATTTCTCTGCATCCATAGTAACAGTATTCTGTTTGGAGCACGGATGACATTAGATTATCTACAACGCCCACTTTGCTATATGAATAATTAGCTACACACAGCAGCATCCATCGTTATTCATTTTTAGCACCTGGACAAATTCATTGCTGGGAGCAATATATTACACTCCTGTCTGCTAATGTCTGTTAGACATGCCTTTTATTCCTTGGGATATATAGAGTTGAACTGAAAGCACTGAGTTTATTTTTCAGCAAAAGTTTGAGTACTTTGCATTCTGTATATGTTATTACTCAAGCCTCAAGTAAATGAAATAGCCAATGCTCAAAAATGTAGGATCAGGTGACGCTCAGATGTGAATACAGGCTTTCAATGCAAAGCCGATCATCCTGGCACCATATAGACGATAACTCTGCTTAAAGGACAACTGAAGTGAGAGGAATATGAAGGCTTCCATATTTCTTTCCTTTTACACAATAACAGTTGCCTGACAGCCCTGCTTATCTATTTGGCTGCAGTAGTGTCTGAATTACACCAGAAACAAGCATGCAGCTAATCTTGTCAGATCTGACAAAGTCAGAAACGCCTGATCTGCTGCATGCTTGTTCAGGGGCTATGGCTAAAAGTGTTAGAGGCAGAAGATCAGCAGGACAGCCAGGCAACTGGTATTGCTGACCAGGGACGGTGTGCAGAATTTTTTCGTATCTGAATTCCTGTAGCTGTGCGTGGCTACTGTGCCAGCATCTCACAAGACTTATGCTGGCACTCTGGAAACAGGCATTCAGCCTGTTCCACACTTCAAAAATGTCTGCTGTCGCGCTGTGCTTCGGCTATCGCACCACAGCGGCCCCTAAAGGACGCACTACACGTTAACACAGGCATACTTTCCAATGCATGTATTAACTGTGCACTGCAGCACTTACGTGGCCACTGTGCTACACCATGACCATGTGATGGCTCATTGGCCTATAACTGCTTCTACAACGGAATTTGGGCGATTTTCCTGCCACTCAGCTGAGCTTACCTGTCTGTAGGGGTACAGACCGGTCACTGACAATAACTGCATGGATTGTGCTCTGCTTTGCCAGACTTGTCTAAACCCTGTACCCTGCACTGTTAATGGACTTACATTAGACAATAATGTCTTGCGGATGCAATGGCTACTTTAATATGCAAGATTTGAGCAAAAGCCTATGAATTATACTCTTCGAAAAGCTACTGTTGCGGACCTGTCAACTAAGTGCAAAGGATTATACATTTCTAGATTGAAATGAGTATATGTATGTGTTATGTATAGATATTACACTGTTGTTAGTTAGCTTTTTGTGTTACTTAATGTGTAATATGTGTTAATTATGCACTGCAAGTTCAATTAGGAACTTTCATTATAATAAATTTATGAAAACCAGGCTACTGAACACTTACTAGTATTTGTGCAGCTGTAAAACTGTACTACTGTCTACAGGTACATGACGTTTGAGATGTAACAGCAGCAGTGATACAGTTGGACCCTGATATATTAAAGGAATACTGTTGGGGGATCGGGGGAAAATGAGTTGAACTTACCCAAGGCTTCTAATGGTACCCCGCAGACGTCCTGTGCCCGCGCAGCCACTCACCGATGCTCCGGCCCCACCTCCGGTTCACTTCTGCTATTTAAGACTTTAAAGTCTGAAAACCAGTGCGCCTGCGTTGCCGTGTCCTCGCTCTCGCTGAAGTCATCAGGAGCGTACTGCGCAGGCCCAGTATGGTCTGTGCCTGCGCAGTACGCACCTGGTGACATCAGCGAGAGCGAGGACACAGCAACGCAGGCGCAGTGGTTTTCAGAATTTAAAGTCTGAAATTCCAGAAGTGAACCGGAGGCGGGGCCGGAGCATCGGTGAGTGGCTGCGCGGGCACAGGACGTCTGCGGGGTACCATTAGAAGCCTTGGGTAAGATCAACTCATTTTCCCCCGACCCCTTTACAGTATTAGTGAGAGACGTATGGGGGCTGCTATATTCCTTTTACCTTTACATTTGTTAATTTAATGGCTGTCCTGTTGACCCTGTGCCTTGAATTATTTTAACCACAGACCCAAAACATATATGCAGATCAGGTGCTTTGAGTAAAGTACATGATTGTTTCAGGTGTGTTATGTAAATGGAGACAGTAATGACCACCTTCATATCCCTTTCACTACAAGGCCACTTTAACCAGTTATTTCGCCGGGTATAGTATATCTATGTCCCATGAGACTTCATCTTTGCTCCAGAGAAGTAGATATATGCATGTTCTTGTCGCTGCCCGTTAGTACACATGTTTCCATTCACTGATGAAAGTTCCTGTGATCAATGCTCACCTGCATTAGTGAGATGACGGTGGTCATTCACAAAGTGAAAGTAAAAATATACACACAGCACTTCCTGTGTACTGTTCATAGTACATAGGAATAAAGTTGAGGGGACATCTAGTGGCCAAAAAGTAAAAAGACACCTATATACATTATGTCTCCCATAGTTAAACTAAAACACCTACAAAAAAAAGTGACATTTAAAAAAAACACACATATATATATATATATATATATATATATATATATATATATATATATATATATATATATATATATATATATATATATATATACACATAGATTACCTTAGAGACTCAACTTTTTTTCTTTTAATATGTATGTCAGTAGGGTATATTGCTGTTATTTTTGAAAAGAAGGGTTGGTAATTAGTGATATAGTGCAATCGAACAAAACTGAAAAAAAGATACCGTTTATTTCCAAGTAAAATATTGTCACCACACATTTGTACTAGCGATATAATTTAAACATTGAAATAGCCAATGTGTCGGTTTTATCCACAATGGCACATTTATTTTGAAACTATATTTGCTGAAAACTGAGAAATAATTAAAAAAAAAAAAAATATTTTTTACTTTTAAATTATTTCTATTAAAATACATAAAAAATAAAATACATCTTAGCAAAAAATACCACCCAAAGAAAACCTACAATATATGCTCGAATATAAACCAAAATGTTGAGACTTAAAAAATGGCCCAAAAGTGGGGGTCTCGGCTTATACTGGCGTCACGACACCCCCAAACACCCCTCTCCCCTACATAATAGTGGGAGCTGTATATAGGGATGGTGTATGTTAAGGAACAATTAGTGTCTGTGCCGTGTCCCGCCTCCCTCTGTGTGCAGAGTACCGCTTTTAAGTTGCGGTGGCTGTGTAAGGCTCTGTTCGTCAGAGCGGAATACCTTTGTGTCTTCTTCCGCCATCCCCCAAGTGTCTGATTGCCCCCTGGCAAATGCAGCATGGTATTGCATGCTTTGCCAATTGCTTCAGCATCCATGGCAAGATTCCTCTACAACTTGTGAGTCCCTGTCTCTGCTATGACACCTAAAGTGGTGCCACTAGATGGCGACATAGCAAAGAGAGCTCCTACTTTTATACTTTTAATAGAGGATGCACTTGGGGGATTACTCTGTTCTCCAAAGAAAACTTCCTCCACTGTTATTGTGCGAGAAGGCTAAATGTTTCTTGATACAAGGAGCAAGGCTGTCACCCTTCCAGTAAGTGGTATGTCTGTAGGGTAACATGGTTCAGTGTGCTGGTGATTCTCAGAGAGAGAAGTTTAGTGTAAATATGTGTTTTTTTACAAGGGCTGAATCCAGGGAAAAACTCAGTCAGCCATTCAGAGCAGCCTGGTCCAGAGGTGGCACACCCTTCCCTTGTCTCCTCGTCAGCTCTGATTGTGTATCATGTGCATAAGTCCCTTCTACCACCTCTAAGTCAACCGTCTTCACCAAACAATGCTCTGTTTTGCGCCATAAGACCACTGCATTTCCTACCCTCGGCTAATACTCGAGTCATTCAATTTAATCTAGTTTTTTTAGGTAAAAGTTGGGGGGGGGGGTGGCTTATACTCGGGTGGAATTATACGTGAGTATATTCGGTAATTGGTGGCAAAAAAAAAAACACCATCATTTTGGTGTGGTATGTAGTGATCATGTAATTAGCAAATGAATGGGAGGACCGCTCAAATGTGAAAATTGCTCTAGACCATAATCTCTTTGGCCGCAGTAGTGTCTGAACCACACACCTGAAACAAGCATGGAGCTAATCTTGTCAGATTTTTGTCATAAATATCTGATCTGCATGCTTATTCAGGATCTATGGCTAAAAGTATTGGGGGCAGCCAGATAATGTGCATTGTTTAAAAGGAAATAAATATTTCAGCCTTCATACTCCTCTCACTAGAGGTTCCCTTAGCTGTAAAACATGGGTAATCGGGAAAACCGGTCCTGAATTTGTTTGCATCTAAGTAGCAATATTTGTAGCCCTTGTCTGGGTCATATCAGATCATGGCCACCATTGCGGACTCGTTTATGAATTGGCAGTTGTAAGACTAGCTGTGTGAATGGTTGTAGTTGCTAGAGATTTGCTGTAAATACGTGCTGACAACTGCATCATTTCAATCAGTGTATTGCAAATGTCAATAGGGCATTATTAAAGAGGAATGAATTCCACTCTCCTGGAAAATTTGCTAGACCTATTCCAGACCTTCGTTTTATTAGACTCACTTTAATTTTTTTTATTTTTTTTTATAAATAAAGCTTGAAGACACATTCAAAATAGTGTTTCCTCACAGCTGTTTTCATTATCCCCTCCCCCTTTTAGCATTGTACTCCCAAACTCTAGCTTCTTGATAACTATGAAGATAATGGGGTCAATTCCTAAAAGGCTTTGCGGTAAAAATAATCTCGTCGGGAAAATACCGCATTCGGTATTTTAGACTTTTGTGTGCTAATTCATTAACATTTTCACAGCTGCGATAGAAGTGCTGTGTTTTGCCGAGCTAAACTGTCGGAAATGAGAAGAGTTTTGTTACATTCTTGTTCTCCGTGCAGAGACAGCGTTAAGAGCCATCCACAACTTCCCTTTAGATGTGCATGTATTGTTATACTGCCTCTGTTTGCCTTAAATCTGCGCTGAATCTGTCTATAAAGGTGGGTACACACGTCAGATAAAAGTCTTTGGAAAATGAAAGATCACAGACCAATTTTACCCCCTTTCATGTAGTATGAGAGCCGTACTCTACACAGTCTATTCTATGGAGCTGAACTCCCCATCAGATAAAAATCTTTGCAAGATGCTGCACACACAGATGCTGTACACATGCAACAGATCAGTATCTGCAAAAGATCTGTTCCTGCAAAAGATCCATTCCTGCAAAATGCATTCATAGTCTATGATATCTGCAGACCTCATACACACCTTGTTTAACGGACATTTATCTGTAGATCAGATCCACCAGGTTGGATCTTCAGATCGGCAGATAATTGGCTGATCTGCAGATGAATGTCCATTAAACAAGGTGTGAATGGGATCTGCAGATATCATAGACTATGAATGCATTTTGCAGGAATGGATCTTTTGCAGGAACAGATCTTTTGCAGATACTGATCTGTTGAATGTGTACAGCATCTTTGTGTGCAGCATCTTGCAAAGATTTTTATCTGATGGGGAGTTCAGCTCCATAGAATAGACTGTGTAGAGTATGGCTCTCATACTACATGAAAGGGGGTAAAATTGGTCTGTGATCTTTCATTTTCCAAAGACTTTTATCTGACGTGTGTACGCACCTTTAGTCTTTCCTAACAATTTATTTAATTGCCACAGCTTAGAAGAACTTCAAGAAACTTTACACATGCAGGCTTTGTGATGTGAAATACACATCTTAAAAGCAGGAACCCAAGAGGTTAACTGCACGGCCTAAGGTATTCAGGGGAAGTCTTGTTTGTTCCGTTCGCGCTGCTGCTGCCTGGGAGAGCTCACTGCTTATCAATGAACTTTGCACTTATCTCTCTCTTATCACCTCTTCAAAGCAGGCGGTATTCTTTGTGCCATTACCGCCTGCTCTAATCTTTATGAATTGACATTTACTGACGTGTTGTTATTTATGGCAGAAGTCGGTAATTTACCTCACTGCTTGGGAATTTCAGCTTTTCATGCGGTATCTGCTTTTATGAATTGACATTTTGCTAAGTGCTCAGTAAAGTCAGCTGTTTTCTGCATTACAAATGCGGTAATGCTTTATGAATCGACCCCAATAAATGTGTTACATCAAGCAGTAACAACTATTTTCACGGAAAATATTTACATACATACATTATGCTCAAGGGTTGAGTTCATTTTATCACATGACCACCTGGGTCTGCTTCCTTTTCAGTGTCATCATGAATGAATGATGGATGGCATTTTACTAGCTTGTAACGTAGTTGCCACAACTGTTTAGCTATCCATATATGCATCAATTTTTCACCGATGCGGCAAAACAATCAGAATCTGATCTGAGAGGGATCAAGTCCTTCCACACACAGCACATTGATTCTCAGTATATTTTACCAGGCAATTTTTGAAAACTGACTTAACATTAGCGCCACACTGTTCGATGCAGGGCAACGCTACAGCCCTTGAATCGATAGCCACTCATGCCCTGATCGGATTTGTGGCTCAATTCACAAAGCATTACCGCATTCGGTAATATAGAAAAAAGCTGATTTTACTTAACATCTTATGAAATGTCAATTCAGTAAGGCGGCTACCGCTGAAAAAGTCTAAAATGGCAAATGCGTTTTTTTACAGACCTAATATTTTTTACTCAACAGGTCTTAGTGAATTGAGCCCCTTTCACAATACGTTGTTGCCAGATTTGATCAGAGTGATTCAACCACCAAGAACTAAAGGGGAAAATTGATGCATGGGTAGCTTTAGAGAGCCAGCCTTCTGCCCCACAGCTTTCTGGGAGATCAACTGATGTTACTGCTCACTACACAGATGGGAAAAAAATTCTCACAGTGATTCACCTTGCCAGCAGTAATGATGCCAGGACCATGCATACATTTAAAGGGGTTCTCTGGTATGTTTAAAAAAGCTAGAACTGACACTTAACTGGGGCTTCTATCGGCTCCCTGCAGCTGTAAAGTCCTGCACCGTCCTCCTCCGATGCTCCGTTCCTCACCGCCGGTAACCTTCTAATTATTTGTCTAACTAGACGACTAGAACTGCGGCTGCTCGCTCCCGCATGCTCATCGAGAGATTACTGCGCAGGCGCAGTACGAAGTTTTCTTGTACTGCACCTGCGCAGTATGCTCTGCAGCGGCAGTTCTATTCATCTAGTTAGACGAATAATTAGCAGGTTACCGGCGGCGGGGAACGGAGCATCGGAGGAGGACGGAGTGGGAAATTACAGCTGCAGGGGGCTGATAGAAGCCCCAGGTAAGTGTCAGTTTTAGCTTTTTTAAATATACCAGAGAACCCCTTTAAATGAAATCCGTAAGAACCCCACCCCCGTCTTCTTCTGTCCCGGCGATTCAGCACTGGAAACCCCTGAATGTCGGAGAGGTAAATATTTGCCTACCACAATCCAGAGCAGGTGCAGTAGCGGCTCTCTGCTCAGGCTCTGGCGGAAATAGGCGAGCCCAATTGGGTCTGCTCTGCTGCGCAGGCGCGAGTTGCTATTTACGCCTGAGCCCATCAGAAAGCCTGCGCTGGAGCTGGGGGAAGGTAAATCTTGCAGGCGCCATACTTGTTGGCTGTACTTTTTGGGGGGCTTCCAGAGCTGAATTGTCGGAACAGGGGAAGCCTCATTAGGATCCAGAGGCTTCACCCTCCCAAGGTATGGATCCCCCAGGGGGAGGGGGTCTTACAGTTTAACCTTAAAGAGAACCCGAGGTGGGTTTCTGCCATCAATATTAGGACACAGGCACATTCTGCATACAATGCCCAGCCTCACTGTTGTTATAGTGTGCCCCCACTCTCCCCACTGTGCTCTGCTGTCCCCCAATATAAAAACCAACACTCTAGCGACACGCAGATTGTCACTAGCTGGCTGTTTACCTTTAGGATGCACTCAGCGCCGCTCCCCCGCCTCCTGTATAGCGCGGCTCCCCTCCTACGTCCCTTCCCTCCCCACCTCCGTAAGCTTCCTCCAATCGGCTTACAGCGCGCAGGTAATCGCCAGGAATTGCAAAAAAAAAAGCCACAAAACCTGCCCAACGCGGACAGGCATGCGAAGTTAAGGCATCCAATTGACAACGGTGTTCTTCAGGGGGACAGAAGCTGAAAACTGTAATGATCCGCTCAGCTGCCTGCGCAGGCAGGCATCTTTTTGACCACTGTTCAGGTCTGCATTCTGCAGGTCTCTGGAAGAGAGACCTTTTGTCAGTTTTGCAGCTTGCTGCTGCTGAGGAATTTGCATACGTTTGTCATGCAAATTGCCTAGCCACATCCTTTGGAGGTTTGTACTATAAATACCATGTGATATCACAGAACTGGGCTGGTCATAAGGGTTTGTCCTGTGAAACATTTCTGGAGTGTCAGCCTTGCTTAGGCCTGGTGCACACCAAAAACCGCTAGCAGATCCGCAAAATGCTAGCAGATTTTGAATCGCTTTTTCTTCTTTTTCTGTAGCGTTTCAGCTAGCATTTTGCGGTTTTGTGAAGCGTTTTTTGGTGTAGTAGATTTCATGTATTGTTACAGTAAAGCTGTTACTGAACAGCTACTGTAACAAAAACGCCTGCAAAACCGCTCTGAATTGGCATTTTTCAGAGCGGTTTGCGTTTTTCCTATACTTAACTTTGAGGCAGAAACGCATCCACAATCCAAAAAATGCCTCACCCCGGGAAGATTCATTTCTGCAAAATGCCTCCCTCTCTGGTGTGCACCACCCCATTGAGATACATTGACCAAGCGGATCCGCAGCCGCAAGCGGATCTGAAAACGCTGAAAAAGCCGCTCGGTGTGCACCAGCCCTCATTGTTTGAAAATTAGCTTAGAGTAATTCCTGGGACTGCACTAGGCATCCTTGCTAGGGCAGTCAGGATTGTATTATTTGTATTGCCTGTTCTGTCTGTCTGTGGGGTGCTAACCAGAACAGCGGTTGTTACTGGTAGGCCCTTCTGTTCTGTCTGTCTGTCGTGCTTGGATCACACTAGCCTCTAGCAATAGCGGCTGTGGATCCTTCTGGTCTGCAACTCTCTTGCTATACTTGGATCGCACTCGCTCTGGCGGAAAGAGCATTGGATCGTATCTCTCACTTATTCCTGTTTTCGTGTATCTGTTTTGTCTGCTACGAACGCTTGCTGGAGGCTCGGTGAGGTAACCGTTAAGCAAGCGCTCGCGTCCTCTGTTTCATGTTTGTCTGTCGGTGGTTAGTTAGGCGTGCTTGTCTCTGTTGTGCTTAACACGCGGAGACCGCGCAGAAAACGCGTTCGCTGTTGCGAATGAGTGTGGTGTTCGCGTTTAGTTAGCGTTTGTTATTTTCCTTATCTTCTTATTGTATGATTTGCTGTGCCTTTGCTACTCTCGTGCTCTGCCTTGCTGTAGCCTTGTGTCACCTCTGGCAATCGCCTCTCTCGCGATTGCGTTCCTACTTCATATCTGCTGTTGTGTATGCCACGTTGCGGGTTGGCGACTAGATTGGTGCACACACATACAATCTGTCCCTTTGCTCATTCTCATTCGCAATCGCTTCTCAGGCGATTGCGTTCTTACTTGGTTTCCTCTGTTGTGTGTCCACCATCGCAGGTTGGCGACTAGATTGGTGCACACACATACATTCCTCCTCTGTGCTTATTCTGTCTTGTGTCGCCATCTCCTGCGATTGCCTTCTCACCTGATCTTCATGGTTGTGTGTTCATCGTCGCAGGGTGGCGACTAGATTGGTGGACACGCATACCCTCTGTCGCTTTGCTCTCTCTCTTTCAGGGCTATCTTGCCCTGCGTTTCTTCCTTTCGTACAATTCCTGTCTGGCCTCTGTGGCAGGGCAGGGGATCTGTTCCTCTGCACTCCACAGCTCCATCTGCCGACAGGAATTTTCCTCTACAGGTCTGTTGCACCTTTTGCTGGGTTCCCTCAAATTATACGCTTGTGGAGGATTTCCGCAGTGTCAGCGCACGTGCTGTGCGCTGATCACGGAGGGAATTCCACAATCGTTACACTGTCTAACTGTTAAATTAAATAAAGAGAAAAAATGGGAGAAAAGTGCTTAACAAATGTTATTGTATTTTATAGTTTTGTAAAACTGCCTTGTTTGTTGAGACTCAAGCTATTTTAAATATGTACAGTTCTTTCTAAGGTTGTTACTAGAGATGGAAAATTAGAAGCTTGTGTTTCCTACTTGCATGAAAAACATTTGGAATTGTGCCAAGCAAAAGCACTTCTTGCTGATTAGGATTCACCAAATATAACGCTGCATAAACTTGCATGCAAATCAACCTTTATTTCAGTGCTTAGGATAATGGCAATTTTTGAAGGCCAATTCAAGTATTTTTTTTTTTATTTTAAGGTTTGAATGGAGTAAAAAAAAGTTTGAAAAACGTTTTGTTTTTTTTATTCGTGCCTTTGTCCCCGATGGAGAGAATGTCCCTACACGCTTCAACAAAAATGTTTTATTCGTTGTTGTCGCTGACAAACTTGAAGAGATGGCCCAGTTCCTGTCTGAACAGGAAGTAATGAAATGGTAAAAAAAAAAAATCGTTCCTATCCCCTTACTACACTATCCAAAATGTAAAAAAGAAAAAAACAATCCTGAATTGGGCTTTAGTATAACTACAGGGATACTATTATTTTAAAGGAAGTTGTAACAACCAAAAATAAACATTTTCCCAAAAATAGCGCCCCATAAATAATAAATGCAAACTCTAGGGGCCCTTGCCAAACTGCAGGAACTGTGCAGTGCCAGCAGGATTGTGGAAAGTCTTTTGTTTAATTTCAACATGATCTCAACATGAAAATAATAGAAAGCCAGAAGATAATTGATTACAACCCCTCCCTTTGATGTGTGCTGTGGGAAGGACAGTAAGCTGTAGCAGCAGGGAGGGAAAATTAACCCTGAGTTTTGTTGGAAAAGGAGAAGGGCAGGACTTATGTCACTTTTGGCATCACAGAGAAACGCTAAAGATGGAAACCAGCAGAAATAGTATTTTCATATCACATTTCTCCTAAATCTAGAAGTGAACACTAAAAACAACAGAATAGGTAAGCTACTGTCACGAGGCTCTGGTGACGGAGACCGTTGTGCTGAGTGTAGCGACCCTTGCAGTTCGACACCCGGTATTCCTGGAGTAGTAACAGGAGGACCAAGGTATACAAGAGGCAGGAGTGCTCGCTGGAACCGGAGATCAGGTAAGCAGGCTGGAACCACGGCTCTCCTCACTGGCTGAGTCTGGTAGTGCAAGGACTCAGAGACCAGTGTAGTAAACAGCAAGGCAGATCCTAGGACAAGCAGAAGTCGGCACCAAAGCGGGTAGTCATACAGGCAGGGTTCGGCAACAGAGCGGGTAGTCAGGCAGGCAGAGGTCATCAACAAAGCGGGTAGTCGTACAGGCCGGGTTCAGTAACAGAGCGGGTAATCAGGCAAGCCGAGGTCAGGATCCAGGAATCAGGCAAAGAGGCAGACACTAGGTCACGACACGGGAACACAACACTAGCTGCAATACTACAGCACTGAGTTGTTGCACTCTCCAGACTTAAATAGGGCGTTTTGGCGTGCAACGCACAGCGCGCGCATGCGCAATGACACGCGCGCATGCACACGCGCAGACGCATTGTCAGAACAAACATGCATAACAACCATCCCTGTGCACGCGCGAAACAACGCCTATGTCAACGCCTTCCGGCGCCAACGCCTGCGCCGCGCAACGCAACGCACCGACAGGCCGCCCCGCCGGGACCCTCCAGGATGACTACCAGCATCCGTACGTGCCGACCGCCTCACCTGGACAGGTAACTGACCGTGACAATGCCCCCCCCCCCCTAAGGGGCAGCCTCCGGATGCCCCCAGGGGCTGGCTTCTCAGGGAATTCCCTGTGGAATCTGTTGATTAATCGAGAGGCATGGATGTTGGCTGCCGGTACCCATGAACTTTCCTCTATGCCATAACCCTTCCATTTAATGAGGTACTGGATCTGATTGTATCTCTTCCTGGAGTCCAGGATTGTTTCCACCTCATATTCTTCTTCTCCCTCCACCAGGACTGGTGGTGGAGGAGTCGTTCTTCGGCCCGGGAAGGGATCTTGACTAGTGGGTTTCAGTAATGATACATGGAAGACCAATTCATACGCCACTTGTCCTATCTTCCTCTTGATAGCAAATGGCCCAATCGATTTAGGGCCCAGTTTCTTGGACGGACAAGCCAACTTTAGATTTACTGTGGATAGCCAGACAGTATCCCCTTCTTTAAGATCAGGGTTACCTCTCCTGTGCAGATCAGCTTTCCTCTTGTAACTCTCCTGGGCCCCGGCCATAGTTTGTTGTAGTATTTGATTGTTATCCTGTAGATTTTTGATCAGGTTATCTGCGGCAGGAACGGAGGATTCTGGAAGAAGATTCGGCAGAAATGATGGATGAAAGCCATAGTTGGCGAAAAACGGGGTTTGTTGCGTACAGGCATGGATCGAATTGTTGTAAGCGAATTCAGCTAATGGTAATAACTGAACCCAATTGTCTTGAGAGGAAGACAGGAAACATCTCAGATACTGCTCCAGAGTTTGGTTGGTACGTTCAGTTTGGCCTTTGGACTGAGGATGATAAGCTGACGAAAAGTTCAATTTGATATTTAGAGACTCACACAAGGCCTTCCAAAAGCGAGATGTAAACTGTGAGCCTCTGTCAGAGATGATATCTGCTGGAACACCATGCAACCGTACGATTTCTCTTATAAACGTGTTGGCCGTTATCTGTGCTGAAGGTTTGCCCTCCAGATGTAGAAAGTGAGCCATCTTGGACAACCGGTCCACTACTACAAAGATAGTATTACAATCTTCAGATCTTGGGAGCTCCACGATAAAATCCATTGAGATGGAGTGCCAGGGTCTAGGTGGGACTGGTAGTGGATTTAGTAGGCCCCATGGTTTGGACTTCGATCCTTTAAACCGACAGCACGTGGGACAGAAGTTAACATACAACTTGCAGTCCTTTCTAAAGTTTGGCCACCAGAAGTAGCGATGCACCAGATCCTGGGTCTTGGTTACTCCAAAGTGCCCTGCCAGTTTGTGGTCATGACAAGTCTCAAGCACTACTGGACGAAACTCTTCTGGAACTAATAATTTATCATTCCACCACTAAAGTCCCTCTTTTTTCTTCATTGAGTCCTTGAATTTTTCCGGTGGATCGGCTGAACCCTGGCGAAACTGGTCGGCTAAAGCTGGTTGAATAATCAGAAAATTCTGGTCGGACAAGATTGTATCATGTGTTCCTGCTCCTTCATCCTCAGGAAACATGCGGGATAAAGCATCCGGTTTAGTATTTTTTGCTCCTGGTCTGTACGTGATGTGAAATATGAATCTTGAAAAGAAGAGTGCCCACCTGGCCTGTCTCGGGTTCAATCTTTTTGCGGTCTTTAGATATTCAAAGTTCCGGTGATCCGTGAAGATGAGTATAGGCTGGGATGCACCTTCCAGAAGGTATCTCCACTCCTCCAATGCTACTTTGATAGCCAGCAGTTCTCTGTCCCCCACATCATAGTTTCTTTCTGCGTCCGAGAGCTTCCTTGAGTTGCCACTGGGTGCAGTAGTGCTTTTATTCCTTGTCTTTGAGATAGCACTGACCCTACCGCTGAGTCGGATGCGTCCACTTCCAATACAAATGCCAGTGCCGGGTCCGGATGTTTAAGAACAGGAGCGGATGTAAAATGTTGCTTCAATCCATCAAATGCCACCTGGGCCTCCTCATTCCAAGAAAAGTGTGTATTCTGGCGCGTGAGTTGGGTAATGGGAAGAATTATAGCAGAAAAGTTCCTTATGAAGCGTCAATAAAAATTGGCGAAGCCCACGAACCTCTGAACTGCCTTCCTGTTGGTGGGGGCTGGCCAATCCAGAATTGCCTGAACCTTCTGAGGATCCATTACAAATCCCTCGTCTGATATAATTAGTCCCAGAAACTATATTGATCTCTTCTCGAATTCACATTTTTCAGCCTTGACAAAGAGTTGATGCTGCCTGAGACGAGCGAGTACCTGGCTCACCTGATGACGATGGGTTTCCAGAGTTGACGAAAATACCAGGATGTCATCTAGATACAGTATACGATTATGAATTGGTCAATAAAGTCTTTCAACACATCATTGATAAAATACTGGAATGTTGCTGGAGCGTTGCAAAGTCCGAACGGCATTACCAGGTACTCGAAGTGTCCAAAACGAGATCTGAATGCGGTTTTCCATTCGTCTCCCGCTCTTATTATCACCAGATTGTACGCTCCTCTTAAGTCCAGTTTTGAGAAAATGTTGGCTTCACTGAGTTTTTGTAAAAGTTCTGGCACCAAAGGCAATGGATAACGGTTTTTGATGGTTACCTTATTTAATTCCAGATAGTCGATGCCGGGTCGAAGTGTCTTATCCTTCTTTTGCACGAAGAAAATCCCCGCACCAGCAGGAGAAATGGATGGGCGGATAAAACCCTTCCTCAGGTTCTCTTCAATATACTATCTGAGAGTTTCTTGTTCAGGGTTAGAAAGCGGAAACATTAGTCCGAACAGAATCTTGGAGCCGGGGATTAGATCAATAGGGCAATCATAGGGACGGTGAGGTGGTAGACAATCTGCTCCCTTCTTGTCGAATACGTCAAGATATTCGTGATATTGGGGAGGAACGGTGTTCCGAAGTGCCTCTGATGTGCAAAGCAGCGGACCAGTGGAAACAGGACTCATGGGTAAACAGCAGCTCCCACAGTAAACTGAGTTGAAAGAAACTGCTCCTGTGGTCCAGTTGATGAGTGGATTGTGTGCTTGAAGCCAAGGTAACCCTAAGATTACCGGAAACATTGGAGAAGTCAGCAGGTCAAATTTGATTAGTTCTTGATGTTTTTCAAAGATCAGGGCCATGGCAGGAATGGTTTCCATGGTAACTGGTCCAGAGCTGACTGTTGATCCGTCAGCTAAGTGGATATGGAGAGGTTCTTTGCCATTTTGTACCGGAATTTGATGATTAGTGGCGAAAATAATGTCCATAAAGTAACTGCAGGCTCCGGAGTCGATGATGGCAGTGGTTCTAATGGTTCTTCCTGGGAACTGGAACGAGATAGGAATGATACAATGGTTAGTGGCTATTGCGGGGCCACCGGAAGGTGGGTCTCTAGAAATGCGAACCTCACCTGCAGGTCGGACTGGACAAGTTCTGATCAGATGACTGGCGGCTCTACAGTAGAAACACAGATTTCCTTGTCTCCTTCTGTTTTTCTTCTGCTGATAATGATGGACGCATGACTCCAAGCTGCATGGGTTCACCTTGATCCCCTACTTCAGCAGGCACTGTGGCGGAGGAGACCGGAAAAGCAGGGACCCAGGATGCACGAGACGAGCCACCTGCATTTCTTTCCATCTGGCGTTCCCGAAATCGTCTATCGATTTGGATTGCTAATTCGATCAACTCCTCAAGGGTAGCTGGTATTCCAACCCGAGCAAGCTCATCTTTCAGGGACTCCGATAATCCAAGATGGTACTCGTGTTTAAGTGCTCCCTCATTCCAGTCAGTATCAGCTGACCATCTGCGGAATTCGGACGTATATTCCTCTACGGGTCTTCGGCCCTGGCGAAGATTGCGCAGCCCCATCTCAGCTGTTACTTGACGTTGTGGATCATCATATAAAGTAGCCATGTGAGTGAACAGCGTCTCCATTGATGTTAGAGCTGGGTGTTTCTGCTCCATTAACCTGTGAGCCCAAGCTTGAGGTTCTCCCTGGAGTAGGGCAATAATAAATCCCACCTTTGTTTCTTCAAGAGAAAACGTACGTGGTTGCAAGGCGAAGTATATTTGGCAGGCGTGCTGGAAGGCCCGGAACTTAGATCTGTCTCCTGAAAAGCGTTCCGGTGTAGGTACCCGTGGTTCGGGCGCTGCTGCGGAGGCTGCTTCAGGTGCAGGGTTGACGGGTGGAGCTAACTGAGATGCAGCGGCAGGGGCAGATGGCAGATTGGAAGCAGGTGCAACAGAGGACATAGTGTTGATTCAGCCTTCCAGGCGTTGATGTCCGGCTTGTAGCTCCTTAAGGGCTTCAGTCAGAGCAGACATTTGATTGCAAAGGGTGCTTAACACATTTGCTACCTCAGCGGTCTCCATTGTTGGCCGTAGTATTATGTCACGAGGCTCTGGTGACGGAGACCGTTGTGCTGAGTGTAGCGACCCTTGCAGCTCGACACCCGGTATTCCTGGAGTTGTAACAGGAGGACCAAGGTATACAAGAGGCAGGAGTGCTCGCTGGAACCGGAGATCAGGTAAACAGGCTGGAACCACGGCACTCCTCACTGGCTGAGTCTGGTAGTGCAAGGACTCAGAGACCAGTGTAGTAAACAGCAAGGCAGATCCTAGGACAAGCAGAAGTCGGCACCAGAGCGGGTAGTCATACAGGCAGGGTTCGGCAACAGAGCGGGTAGTCAGGCAGGTAGAGGTCATCAACAAAGCGGGTAGTCGTACAGGCCGGGTTCAGTAACAGAGCAGGTAATCAGGCAAGCCGAGGTCAGGATCCAGGAATCAGGCCGACACTAGGTCACGACATGGGAACACAACACTAGCTGCAATACTACAGCACTGAGTCGTTGCACTCTCCAGACTTAAATAGGGCGTTTTGGCGCGCAACGCACAGCGCGCGCATGCGCAAAGACACATGCACGCTGCGCGCAGCACACGCATGCGCAATGACACGCGCGCACACGCGCAGACGCATTGTCAGAACAAACATGCATAACAACCATCTCTGTGCACGCGCGAAACACAACGCCTACATCAACGCCTTCCGGCGCCTGCGCCACGCAACGCACACTGGAGAGCACCGACAGGCCGCCCCGCCGGGACCCTCCAGGATGACTGCCAGCATCCGTACGTGCCGACCGCCTCGCCTGGACAGGTAACTGACCGTGACAGCTACATAAGTAATTTCTTAAGGGCCCATTCACACTTGCTGATCGCAAAACGCTAGCGAATTTGCTAGCGTTTTGCTGTGGCGTTTTTTTGGCGATGAACGCCAAAAAACACCATTCACACCTGCCGATTTTTTAGCGATCGCATTTTGCGCTTCTATAGCACTAAAACGCGATCGCTGGGAAATCGCCTGAAAATGGTGCAGGCTACGCGTTTGCGTTTAGCGTTTTTGGGCGATTTGTGTCAATTAGCGCAAATCGCCCAAATGAGAACGGGCCCCTAGACCTTTATTACCCTAGTGCTTTGAAAAGCGCTAGCGTTTGAGCGTTTTGCCGAAATCGCTGGCAAAACGCTCAAGTGTGAATGGGCCCTAATGGATGATTTTGTTTAATTTAATATGGAGTTTCATCCCACTTTAATTCTACTTTAACTCGTGCGCAAGTGATCAGAGGTGGCAAAGAGAATTTTGCAAATAACATGGCATGCATATTATAAGCCAAAAAAAGGTAAACAAACGTGGGTTTATAGTTATTCACAGTGAATAATTATTTCAGTAGGTATCACTTTATTTCAGAATATAAGATGCCTCGGCATATTCTGTAAGAGGCACCTAGGTTTAGAGGGCAAAATTCTGAGGAAAAAAAATAAAATAAACCTAGGTGCGTCCTATGGACCTTTCCCCTCTAAACTTTCTCTAGACTCTATCTAAGCTACACTGCCCAGCTAAACTAACCCCTGCTACACTACACTTCACTTACCCCTGCTGCCCCCACCAACTACACTACACTACACTTTACTTACCCCTGCTGCCCCCACCAACTATACTACACTACACTTCACTAACCCTTGCTGCCACCAACTACTACACCACAGTAACTCAGGGCTGGAACCCAGGGTGCCCAATAGGTCGATCGCGATCTACCGGTAGATCGCGACTGCCTGATCAGTAGATCGCGGCCTCTTGGCCGCGACCCATTGAATTTAGCAGCCAGCAGCTGTAGAACGCAGTTTCTGCTGCTGGCCTCTGATCGCGAAGGAGGAGAGAGCCTGGCCAATCAGGGGAGGAGAGGCGTGCAGCCAATCAGGGGAGGAGAGGCGCGCAGCCAATCAGGGGAGGAGAGGCGGAAAACTTCAGAGTTCCGACTCCACTCACGCTGCCCACCGGAGCCTCCCTCAGCCGCGGCTGAGGGAGTGAAGACCTGGATGCCACCGCGGGAAGACACCGGCCCTATACCCAGCTAACCTATACTGAAGGGACCTATACCCAGCTAACCTATACCGAAGGGACCTATACCCAGCTAACCTATACCGAAGGGACCTATACCCAGCTAACCTATACCGAAGGGACCTATACCCAGCTAACCTATACCGAAGGGACCTATACCCAGCTAACCTATACTGAAGGGACCTATACCCAGCTAACCTATACTGAAGGGACCTATACCCGGCTAACCTATACTGAAGGGACCTATACCTGGCTAACCTATACTAAAGGGACCTATACCCGGCTAACCTATACTGAAGGGACCTATACCTGGCTAACCTATACTGAAGGGACCTATACCCAGCTAACCTATACTGAAGGGACCTATACCCAGCTAACCTATACTGAAGGGACCTATACCCAGGTATCCTATACTGAAGGGACCTATACCCAGCTAACCTATACTGAAGGGACCTATACCCAGCTAACCAATACTGAAGGGACCTATACCCAGCTAACCTATACTGAAGGGACCTATACCCAGCTAACCTATACTGAAGGGACCTATACCCAGCTAACCTATACTGAAGGGACCTATACCCAGCTAACCTATACCAGGGGCAAACGCAGGATTTTTAAGGGGGTGGATTCCTGAAAGGTCCGGAAGCACTTATGTCCCCGAGTGCTTCCGAAGACAGGTGGCTCCATATTGCTCATGCACAAAAGTGCGCTGGCGTATTACGGGGCTGCCTGTCTTTGGAAGTACTCAAGGACACGAGTGTTTCTGAGGACTTCTGGTAGCAGCAAATTTGAACGGGAGACAGCGCTGGAACAACTCCCCGAGAGAGGAACGGCAGATAGACTTAATTTGGACAATTCAGTGGAATATGCCACATAGTGTCACATAGCGCAAGCGATAGCCATATGATGCAGGGTTATATGCATCTGCGGAAGATGGCGGCGCTATATAAATACTAAATAATAATATTTTGCCTCACAAGAATTGCACTTTTATTTAGCTTTCCTGTATGACAAGAAGACACAAACACCCAGCACTAAGGAAAGAGGGAAACAAAGGTGAATGAGGGAGGGCTGGTGCACACCAAGAGGGCTTCTGAGCGTTTTTTTCAAATCGACAGTGATTTGAAAAGCGCTTGGCTAGTGTTACCCTATGAGGGTGTTCTCACAGCAGCGTTGTGATTTTTTCAAAGTCGCAGGTATACTGCATGTAGAATTTTTTTGAGCAATTCATTCAGAAATCGCTCTGAAAATCGCTTCACAAAATTGCACTCACTAATTGCTAGCAATTGCTTTTGTGATTTTGGCGTGCATTAGCCCAGTAAGAGGAGGAGTGGAGAGAGACTGAGAATAGCCTGAGATGGAGCAGAGAGCTTATCTGTATTGCAGTCCCACATCACACAGAGGCTACTTGCCTGTAATAGAACTCATGTCGCCTGTCAGTCCCTCACACAAGTCAGAAAGCAGCCCTTCTGGAGTCTGGGGACTGTCAAAAACTTTTCACCTTGTTTAACACCTTATCCACACATGCAGTCATTATAACAATGAGGAGAGACCAGACAGATGTTTGCCCACAGACCCTCCAGGCAATCTCTGCATCATGCTGTGTATATTTACCAGCTTGCCTGCCCTCTAATTGCACTTTTATCAGCTAGCCTAGTGTTTTACCTGAATACACCAGACACAAATCTCTGAATGAAAGGCTGCCTGGGGGGAGATTGCCCCCCTTCTAGCCAGCACTAGGGGAAGGAGGAAAACAATAGTGAATGCAGAGAGAGTATCTGTATTGCAGTCCCACATCACACAGGCTACTTGCATGTAATGTGTCTCCTATCCCTGCCAGCCAAATCCAAAAAAGCTTTATTGGCAGGACCAAATACATTTAGCATTGCCGAAGCAAAAACAAACACATAGTGGGGGGATTGTGGGAATAGGGGAATGATATAGGTATACTGTCCATAGGGGTGTGGAAGATGTAAGGGATGGTCAGCCTCACACACAAGCTGCAGGCAGCCCTCCTGGAGTTTAGGGACTGTCAAAACTTTTCAACCTGTGAAATACCTTTTGTAGCTGTCTACATGCAGTCTTTACAATAGTAAAAGAGCAGAGTTTTTCCCACAGTCCCTGCAGGAGGCAAGCCTTTACCAGCTTGCCCGCTTCAGCGATTTCACGGAATTTTTTTTAAAGGTACAGGAGTCTCAGGGGGGTGTTCCATACATCCGGAACCCCCGTCTGGATACGCCAGTATACACTGAAGGGACCTATACCCGGCTAACCTATATTGAAGGGACCTAAACCTAACTACATTTCCGGGGGGGGGGGGGGGTGCATTTGAAACATGACGCTTCTTCAGGGCGCCCTGAAGAAGCATCATGTGATGCGAAACGCCCAGGTCGGAGGAGCCTATCGCCGCATCACGCTACCACGCTGACCCTGCTGCCTGAAGCCGACCCAGCTAGCCGGCATAGCACTGACACTTGCTGACTGCCGCCAGTAACAGGCAAGACGTAACTGACACTAGCTAAGGTGTCCCTATGGCGAATGGACACCTGTGAGGCCATAAGATGCGCACGGACACCGAGTGTACCGGAATATCAGCTAAGTAGCAGAGGGAGGAACAAGGAGTATGTGCCCACTGCTGGGGACAAAACATGCTGAGTAGGACACCCGGAGGTGAAAGTGCATACAGTCTGATGCCGGAGAAAGCTGTACGAGTGGGCTAAACGCAAGTACCTTGATTTGTTGCTTGATAAATGGAGGGATGATGCTTTGGGCAATGACAAGGCCCCCCCTGCAAAGTTTATAAGTGTGGAACTGTGTTAGTATAAAGCCGGCCAACGACTTGTGCTGCAGCTCCTTTTCACTACAGAGGACTCATCCCCATTAGGGGGAGGCAGCTGCTGTGTGTATGGCTGTATGCTGATGTGTAACAGCTAGGCAGACTGGGCTTGCGTGCATGGAGCATGAGAGTCCTTTTGACAGACTCCATGCACACAAGCCTAGAGTGATTATCTACGGGGTATTGGAGATGGCTCCTTGGTTTTAATTTTATACTGGGTTCTGCACAGAAACAGTTTTTAATACTATCTGTGTTTTGGTTCCTTAAAGGTGTACACCTGTGATTTGGTGGAGATTGTGCAATAAAGATTTATATTGAACTAGGTTGATATGGTGTTTATGGCCAATTTATGCTGCTCCTTCTATTATGGAGGAATCAAGTACCTGGCAGTCGCATGCCTCACGGTGCCTAAGAAGGCATATGTATTTTCAGACTTATCGCTTTATTTCAACACAGCTAGCTGGCTCAGCTAAGGTATCTTGTTACAAGGCATATCTTCACTAAGCAAACTTCACGGTTACCTGCAAGTCCAAGATCTGAGGGCGGAAACTATAACAGTTCAAAAGGCAATGATCACAACGTCTTATCACGGACAAGAACTTGATAGTACGTCCACTGCACAGGTACGTCAGATAGCCTGGAATTCTACATGTCTTTGTTTATCTTTGTATAATGTATAATTTCATCTCGTGGTTGTGATTGCTTGTCTGTATTGAATCTTCAAAAACGTGGACACCATTAATGTGTGCCAAGGTGCAATTTTTGCGTTTTCAGAAAAGGAACGTGTTTCTGTTCCTAGAGCTGGAAGCCAGAAATCATTCATTAACTGTCTTGCAAAATAAAGAAATATTCACTGTTAAAGCAGAAATACAGTAAAATATAGAAACAACAACAAGACAGTGGAAATGCTTGGCACTATTGACAGTTTATTGCTTCATTCACTTGACTTCTAGAGATGGCTCAAACCTCAGATTTTAGGTTCGCGAACCTCAAACGCAAACTTCCGAAAAAGTTCACGTTCGTGCGAACTTTGCGAACCGCAATAGACTTCAATGGGGAGGCGAACTTTGAAAACTACAAACATTAATTCTGGACAGAAAAGTGATGGAAAAGATGTTTCAAGGAGGGGGCATGGAGGAGTGGGATACACAAATCATAAAATATCAGCGCAACCATACAATATTTTATCAACCCAATTAAGATAATTTGAAAAGCTGCCAAAGTCCAACACTTCAGTATAGCGTCCTTGTCAATAGTAGATGTAAACCTTCAGCGCTAATCATACATATCCACCACCAGGAACACCAGGAACCTCACCCGACTGGTTTCACTGTCGTAGTTTCATCAGGGCCCCTGATGAAACTACGACAGTGAAACCGGTCGGGTGAGGCGGACGTGTGGCTGGACGGCGTCCTGTGATTTTTACATGCTGTTTTCCACTTTGGGTCCCTGTAATAAGGGCCCAGATGTGAGTGATTCTTTTAAAGTTTCTTTTATGTTTGTTTTTAAAACGGATACACATTAAAACACCAAATAGATACGCTTAGATGAGTTTATTGTTTCTTTCCATGCATAAAACTGCTGAAACACTGCTTATAAGAACTCGAACCATTGTGATTGTTTCGTGTGTGGAGAGGAGGCCAGCTGGGAAGACACCTGCCGCTGACCTTGTGATGCTATGTTACAGACCCTGTATTTAAGGTCTGTAACAATCTGGTAAGCGCATCTAATTTTATGGTGTACCTGGTGGTGGATATGTATGATTAGCTCTAAAGGAGTGGGTTACACGCCAAAAGTCCTGGGAAAAATTACGGATTTGACGCACAGCAGCGTTTTAAGGGCAGAAATCACATTGCATGCTAAATTGGAGGCATAAAGTGCTTTAAAACATCTTGCATGTGTATACATCAATCAGGTAGTGTAATTAGTGTACTGCTTCACACTGACAGACCAAACTCACTGTGTGACGCACCGCAAACAGCTGTTTGTGTAGTGACGGCCGTGCTGGACTGGTGCGCACCATGGCGAGAGTGCAGGCGATAGCAGTTTTCAAGCCCATATGGTCACCGGGCGAAGGTAGCTCAATGATAGAACAACGGTGGCTGTCCAGCTGATCGAATTTGGTCTGTCCACAATGAAGCAACGACCTTATTATCTTGGGTGTGCCCCCAACACTTTCATATAGCCGGCGGTCATTGCTTCATTGTGATACGCACGCAAGCCCCTTCACTGTGGCAAGGTAACGATCATGAAGGGGAATTGACACATGCACATGCCTTTTGTTTTGTTGTTGCAGCCAGAAAAATTAGGCAGGCATGTACATGCACCAGAAAAAAATTGTCATTGTCTTTGTTAGCGGCCGCTGTTAGCAGTGGCCTTAGAAAGTCAGGAATCCCCCTGGAGTCCTGGACCCTGTTGGTGGTGGCGGAGAAGGCTGTCAAGCGGCCTGCAGGCAGAGATACTGTGTGGGGACTGGGGACCCACTTAGTCTTGGGGAAGGCAGTCACACGGCATGCAGGAAGAGATGTTGTGTGCGGGGACTGACTAGTCTTCGGGCAGGCCTGACCGTGCTTTGCAGACCACGTGGTCAGATGGACCCTTGACCCAACGCTGTGTGCTAGAGATGACACCACTTGCCTTTCAACATCACGGTACAGTTTGGGTATCACCTTTTTTGAGAAATAATTGCGGCCTGGTATCTTCCACTGTGGTGTGTGGCTTTGCTTTTGTGTGCTGCTTTTCCTCAGGTGGTCATCCAATTGCAGTTTGTGCTTTGTCATCATGTGCCTTCATAAGGAAGTTGTCCCTACGCGGGTCTTGATCTTTCCACGGCTCAATTTTCGGTGGCAGAGAGTACAGATGGCATTGCTCTTATCTGAGGCAGACACACACAAAAATTTCCACACCACTGAGCCCCGGGATGATGGCACTTTGGTGGTGGCAGCTGACTGAGTGTTAAGTGGGGTGCCAGAATCAGAGCAGGAGGAGGAAGATATGCCACGGTTCCGTGCGGAAGCTGAGGAAGATGAGGTGTTCTGTGTTAAATAGTCAACTACGTCCTGACAAACGTGGGGGTTGATGGCACATGCCTTCTGAACACTGTACTTTGGTCCAGGGCCGCACAAAATCACAACAGCACGACCTCGAACAGACCTGCCGGATGGCCTGTCTCTGGCTCTGCCTCTGCCTGTTTTGTCCATATTGGGGGGGATGAAGTGAAAGGTATGCACTGACTTGACTAATATGATGTGCAGGTACAGTGAACTGGTATATAAAACTGCATGCTGTCACACAGGTGCAGTGAACACGTATGCATGGACTGGTATCAATACAATGTGCAGCTGTCACACATACAGGTGCAGTGAACAGGTATGCACAGACTGGTATCAATACAATGTGCAGCTGTCACACACACAGGTGAAGTGAACAGTTATGCAGTGACTGGTATATAACACCGCGTGCTGTCACGCAGGTGCAGTGAAAAGGTAGGCACTGAATGTGCTGGGCCTAGCACAGTATAGCAATTGGCAAGGGCCAGCTGCGACTGACAGGGCTGTATATGCAAGTGTCAGTGGGCCGCACAAAAAAAAACAGATCATGATTTTTTTTTTAGTTATCCCACAGTTTTTTTTTTTTAATTTAATCTACTTTTTAAGTTTTTACTGTTTCATGGCCTCTTCCCAATTGCACATTCGTTAAAGCATGCCAGAGCTAAAATCTATGAACTATTGACTATTTGTATCTCTTTCCTGCTATCAAAGGCCATTTACTGTCAGGATCGGCCATGCTCTGTGCAGTGGAAACTCCAAAATATGCAGACGCCCAGGATTTGATGCAAGTGATGTTTATTTACAGTGAAAGGTACATGCAATGTTCAAAGCAGGGTTTCCAAACATAATCCAAGAACAGGTATGCAACACAATGTTCAGGAACAGTATGCAGGAATATTACCCAGATGCTGGCAAACAGATAAAAAGTCCAGGAACAGATATGCAGGTTTTCCAGGAACATATATGCAGGTTGAACCAGGATCCAGGTAACAGGCATACAGGCATGGAATCCAAGAACTTAGGACATGAACAGGTATTCAGGCAAGGAATCCAGGCTCTCAGGGCATGAACAGGTATACAGGCATAGAATCCATGAACTCAGGATATAATACTAGATACAAAGACAGCGATCAGGAGCTGAGGACCGGCTGCGCTAAAGCTTAGCTAGACAACTCAATGCAACAACAAAGCCTGCTGGGAACTCAGGATGCTAAATGCTTCCACTAATGGAGCAATTACCCTGCAGGAACAGTCCCATGCATATGCAAATTGTATCAGATTCCCTGCTAGCTCATCTCTGCAGTGACAGAGAGTCCTGACACATGCATATGCAAATTGTAGCAGATTCACTGCTAGCTCATTGCTACAATGCCAGACAGATCTGAGAGTCCTGACATGTACTGCCTGTTTTATGACTGCAATTGCTTATCAGTGAGCGCTACACTATAGTTCGACCCGGTCCAGACCCAGACAGAAACTGTCACTTGTATCCCCAATTTTTAACTCTTTCAGGATGAGAAAGAAAAAAGGAACACAGTATAGTTATCTGTGTGCTTGGCACTGTACCTACACATGACTATCTCATCATGTCACATGTCACCTCGGATGTCCGTTGTTAGGTTATAAAAACCATAGTGGGTTCTTCTCAAGACTCCAGTCACCACATACATGCATACACCACATTCGGCCTCGGTAATCGGTCAAACCGGTGGCACCGGGAGTAAGAAAAGAACCACACACAGATCGATATGTGCGTTCAAGATTCACTCAAAGGTTTATTTACTTTTCTGCTGTTATAAAGAAAAAATGGCGTATTTTGCATCATAGAACATCATAGAAGAAAAACAGCCAATGAATGCTATTATTATAATGAACAGAGAATAACTAATGAGCACTAAATCTTCTCATAACAATGACTTGTCCATCAATATTGCATACAGTAAATATTACGGCTAAGTTCTGATGTTTTGGGCAGTTCTAGCAATGTTCAGACAACTAAAGAAAACAATTATCATTCCCTGGCCAGATGGTGTTTTTCAACCTTGGTTAACTGGACAGAGAAATATTGTTTGTGGGAAACATGAATAGCAGTTTTAAAGAAACTTACCATTTCATAAATCTCCCTAGTGACTTCACATAAAAAATGGATTCACATTGGAATTCTTAAAATATAAAATATGTACAATTTGATGTAATATAAAAAGTTACAATATAAAGAAAATGGCATGTAAAGAAACAAAATGGCCACTAAGAACAAAATGGCTGCCACTGAGCACAAAATAGCTGCTCAGCACAAAATGGCTGCTAAGAGGTTCAAATAATCTTATCATCCTTTAAACACATCGTTAAAGAGCAGAACAAAAAAGGAATTACAAACACCCAACTGTGTGACTACAAATACATGGACACTAAATTTTGTTCTTTTACTTTTTTTCTCAACAATGCTAAAAAAAATAGAATATTTATCAGCAGGTAAAATATAACTCTAGACTGAGCAGCCCAGATTGCATCTTCTAATATGTTACTCATATAAATACCGTAAGATGAGACCCAGAGCACACAACAATGAACAGTTACAATAGCAATAGTTCACAATACAGTATATCTGTGCTGTGCTGGAAATGCACAATGTTGTAGCTTTTGCATAAGACCCACAATACAAAGCAGCGATGAACAAATGAATGGTAGTTTATGGTTATATTGTACAGACAAGCAGCAGTGCTGCTCAATGTCTTGTATAATATTCTCCAACTACTAATGGTAGAATAAACCCCTCAGCACAGTGCTGTCTAACTCCAATCCTCGAGGGCCAAGGTTCTCACACATTCTTACCACAGGTCAAATTAATTGATGGGACTGATTAAAGAAAGGTGTATTAGACTGCTCCCTGCGCTACACTGCATGGCAGGAGGAGGTGGCAGGAGATGGTTTGTGGGGAGGGCGGGGGAAGGGGAGTATTATTAATATATATGTTATTTATTGTGCACTTGTGGGGGGGGGGGGTTGAGGAGTCTAATGGCCCATACTCACGGGCAGCAAAAGTCGCCTGTCGCCAGCACACGTGAGCGTGTGGGCGACAGGCCGGCGACAGCTCCTCGCCAGGTCCCTCCGCGTACACACGCGGAAGAGGGACCAGCGGCGTGACGGAAGCTGTCGCCGACGTTCCTCCTCCCCCCGCCGGAAGCTCCGCATACCTCAATGGAGGTTGCTGTCGCTAGTCCGCGTACTCACGCGGACTAGCGACAGCTGAGGTGGAGGTGTGGCGGTGACTGTCGCCAGGCGATTGAAACTTTCAATCGCCTGGCGACATCAGCGACGGGCGACAGTTCGGGGTGCGCGCCGGTGCGACGGCCCATACTCACGGGCGACCTGCCGCCGCAACACGCGCGCGCCGCGTGTTGCGGCGACATTTGTAGCCCGTGAGTATGGGCCATAACTATGGACCCAGGAGCCCTCACACTATCTTTTTGCAGGGGGGGGCCATACATTCTGGTTATACCTCTGTCCTCCCACATGCGATTCCATGACCCTCCCCACATAGAATTCTATATTCCTGTTCTTTCCAGACCGCTGACTGGCTGTGGTGGAGTAAGTGGGCATTATGAGATAGCCTGCCAAATTTTCTGATAAGTATTTCATTTCTTCTAAGAATTTCTAAATCCGATAACTTCCCAAATAGGAATTGCAACACTACTTGGTAGCAAACCTTCTGTGTTATAAAACAAAGAATCTTTAAAAAAAACGTTTAAAATATTGTTGGCAGATAATCGTTCTTTTATTTTGTAAAACATCTGAAATATTATAAAAGTTATAGAGTGCACATGAACATATTATATAGTCTATATATCATAGAAAATCATACAAAAGTGTACGTATATTGTCCTATATACCTTATGTCCCTACATAGTATATGAGGGTAAAGTCCAAGCCAGGCCCATGTTGACATAAGCGTGAGCTGTACTATAGCCCATATCTATCATACCGTAATCCAGTTGACAAACAGGTGTGGAGTAAGTTCTTCTGACTGGGAAAAAAAGGAAGTAGGTCTATTAGGGAAGACGTCTGTGTGGTGAGGAGACGGATGGGAACTGGTCTCTTCTACATTTTATGGGTTGATGTAAGCGGTGGGAAACATCTTCAGGCAGATTGAAAAGAGTGCTGGAAAGTGAAGGTATGAAACTGTACTTTTCTTTCTGTAAGTTTCTTTCAACAAAGTAACAAAATCGCATGTCTGTCTTACATTCTAAAACGTTATTTGAGCTATGATTAAGGGCCTGAATGGCTCGAAACATGTCAGCCCTCTGATGCTTGTCCTAATGTCTTGCTGATGTATATGTCCGAATGAAGCTTGGAACCTTGGACTGGTGCGGACCTTCCGTTTTTTCTAAAACGTTATTTGCAGTGATTTGTAGCTGGGAGGAGGAGGTTTGGATGGCCCCATAGGCACCCATACAAATATTGGCTATCGCCGGAAATTTGAGCACCGGAGATAGCAGGTCCTGCGGCCATCCCAGCTATGCAAACTGCGTTTAAAAATAGCAGGTGCTTGTGGTGGTTTTTGGTGGTTTTGTGGCGGAGGGGACTGTTAAGATTAGGTGTGCAGGGGGGTGGATGTTTAAAGAGGAACTCCAGTGAAAATAACGTAATGAACAAAAGTGCTTAATTTTTACAATAATTATGTATACATGATTTAGTCAGTGTTTGCCAATTGTAAAATCTTTCCTCTCCCTGATTTACATTCTGACATTTATCACATGGTGACATTTTTACTGCTGGCAGGTGAAGTCAGTGGAAGTAGCTGCTGCTTGCTTATTTTGCCAGTTGGAAACAGCTGTTATTTCCCACAATGCAGCAAGGCTCCCACAGTGTGATATCAGGACCATGGTCCTGACATCACACTGTGGGAGGGGTTTCAACACAATATCAGCCGTACAGAGCCCCCTGATGAGCCGTTTGAGTAAAGAAAAGATTTCTCATGGAAAAGGGGGTATAAGCTACTGACTGGGATGAAGTTCAATCCTTGGTCACGGTTTCTCTTTAAGTTTAGGCATTGGAGGGTGGGTGGTTGGAGCTAGGCATGTCGCACGGTTAAGGTTAGGTGTGCAGGGGATTGGGGTTAAGGTTAGGCATCGGGGGGGGGGCTTTAGAGCGGGATAAAGTTAGGTGTGCAGGGGGAGGTGGTTAAGATTAGGCATCTGTAGGGGGAGGGTTCGGTGTGAGAATAGGGTTAGGTTGAGATGTTTTAGTTATCTTGCTTGATTTTTCTATTTCTGCTTCACCTCCCTCCCATCTTCAATTCTGGCCTTATGTATTGTATGTTTCTTCATTATCACACATCACCACATGAAGATGGTCATGCGTCTCAACAGTCACATGACCATTGTGCTAGTGGTGAACAAGTGGTGGGTGTGCTGGTATTCAGCACAGTCAGACAATAAGTGAAGTGGACACAGGAAAGCCAAGGAGGTATTTCTGAACCCCCGTCCTGTAGCTGAGGCCCTTTCAAGAGAACACCTGCAAAGTCCTCAAGGAAGCACGGGGTTCACTGGTTGAGTTTGGCCCTAGACTATGTTTGAGATATTGGTCCATGACTATTGTAGCAACATTGGATTGCGTTCTCTTTTGAGGGACAGTTAGAGAAAGTGAAGTTTTAGTGTACACTGTAAAGACCTGAAGAATATTTCCGTTACATATGAATGTATTATTCTTATATAGTCCTACTTAATATCTGCATCCATCAGCTGTGTCCGTGTCACCCGAGTGTACATGCATTGAGGCGTGGGTGCGCCACTGTGCAGTGCCCATTGCGTTAAAATTACTAGTATCTAGTTTCTTGTGATAACCATATTTTTCTTTTCTTTGCTTTGCTATTTGTCTTAGTTTTATTATGTACATGTATTTTTCTGTAAAGGATTTGTAAGTACCAATGTGCACATGCCCTTGGGCAGACTTATGCCTGGTGTGTTAGTTTTAGTCTCTTTGTATAAGCACTACTCCCGGTATACACACATAAGCCATCAAGTGTGATTACATATCACTGTGTCTGCGTATTTTTTTTCCACAAGAAAACACAACTACAGGGAAGAAGTAGGTGGGGAAAGCGACAGACAATAATTGTTGGCAAGAACTTTGGTCTTCCGTGACCGCGAGGTCACACTCACAGGAACATTTATTTCTGTGCGCAGGTACGGAGATCCCTGGGGAAAGCTGAAGATCACTAGGGGAGGACATGGTGCGTCCAGGTATGTCATTTTTAGAACTTTTATCTACTTACATTCAGTTTTTCTCTACACTCTGTAAACTTATCATTCTTCTTAGTTTTACATACTTGCTTTACTTCTTCCCACCCAGTGCAGGTGTGTGAAGTTGCAAGTCATGGAACAGAGGCATTATCTCTATTAGTGTACACGTTATGACTGATGAATGGGAGATAAAGGTGCTGAGACACACTAATCATGTATTGCTCATACTGCCTCTTTGTTCCACCACTAACTGCTATCTTAGGGCTCCTAAAGTAAATGTACAACACAGCCATTTTTACTGCCCATTACCCACACCCAGCTCACTTTTCCACTCTCTGGCTAAAGGTGGCCACACACGATACAATAAAATTATCCGATTTTACAGTCATTCGATAAAAACAATCAGATCTCCCGAAAAGATCGAAAGCTTTTTTTTCATTTGACTGCAAAATTTGATCGGATTTCCCGTTTTCTTCGATTCGGAATGCCAGATATTTTTCTTCAATCTTTCTAAAGATTGGATGGTGTGTGTTAGATTGTCAATTTATTAATATACACAACCTAGCAATTTAGTCAGAGTTTCCAATCATTTTTATCATAATTGGGGAAAAATTGAACATAGGTGTGTGGTACACTGGTCATATTTTTGAAATGTTACAATCAGTCAGAAAAATTGATTGCAATTCTTAAATTGAACAGATATTTAAAAAATTGTATGGTGTGTATACCTTTAGTGTGACCTGTGTCATGCCCAATTAGCACATGTTTGATAGTCTCTAGCAATAGGAAACTCATATGCACACTTTTTACATAGTTAATCCTGTAAGGCTGTTCCCACTTGAGTGGAGAATGGACATTTTTTGGCCATTCTCCGCTCATAATAGGGAAAACTGGTGTCTTTTGGGGCCCAAGTAAAGTGTGCTCCACATCAGTAGCAAAGCAAATGTGGGTAGTCCTATGTATGTCATGTTTACTGTCTATGTAGTTACTTCTACAACCATTTCTTCATAGTTCTGAAAACTTAAGCAAACATACAGATATACACTCGTTGGGACATAGATGGGTTTATCTATAATGGAGAACAAAAAAAGCTATTTTTGTTTTTTTGTTGCAATGTATCTCATGGTGAGTTGACTCGGAACCATTAGGAAAGTACAGTATAAGGGGCTAAAAGAGACGGAAAAGCCCTCCTACTCAAATGTAATGCTGAGTACAGTTTGCTCTCTTTAAAAAAAAAGTTATTTTCGATAATTCGTGAGTGATGCTTCATGGGAAACTAAAGTTGCTCAATTAAAGCTAAATTATCGTGAATACCTTCTGTTTTAAGAAGGTAAACTATACTCAGTGTTGCTTTTTAGTAAGAGGGCTTTTTTGCTCTCTTTTAGCCCCTTATACAGTACTGTTAACCAAAGGAGTAAACATTCTCCTTTCATCTGATTGACATTGAGAAATTTCCTCTCATACAAATGTGACTGATAAAGCCTGTGGTGTGTTTCTTCTTCTGAAAATCTGTGTCATAGGCAAGAGATTTGGAACTAGAATACAAGTGCTGTAAATAGTTTAAACTATATAGGGCTTGATTTAGTAAGCTGCGCAGCTTAATGAGAGCAGAGAGTGTAATGAAGCGTCCATTACAATATCTGAGCACAGCGTCATTTCACTGCACATGCTATGGCTGCATAGCATGCACAGGACATTATAATACTCTCCGCTCTTATGAAGCTGTGCTGCAGTGACAGCGCAGCTTAGTGAATCAAGCCCATAGTGTCACTTCCACCTTTCTAACGTCACTTTGTGGCATAATACTTGACTTTGGTGTTCCTGTAGGTTTCAGGACAAAGGATGATGTCTATTGTTTTTCCCTGGCCAAAGCTCTATACTACGTTGTTTCCCCTGTGACAGTGGGGTTTTATGCACCATGGGGTAGAAACAAAGACCTTCTACTCAACAAGATTGAGAGTAAGTACAAAAAAACATTACCACTATCTGTAGATAAGCTGTGGTCGCCTTTTCTATTTCAAAAACTTCCAACCCCTCGTACCTCTCCCAACTGTACGCAAGTGTTGATCAGAAATATAGGATGGTAAATAGTAAAGGCAATGGTAGAGTCCATGCTGCTTTAAGGGTGGATACATATTGATAAATTAGTGGCATGGTTAACATTTGGACTCTGGAATGAGTAACATCAGTATGAAACATTAAAGTAGAACTCCAGACAATGCAAAGATGTATATCTTCAGTGATTCTTATTGCTGACCACTAGTTTAAAATGTAACTAGTGGTTAGCAATAAACTTCAGAAACACTGAAGCGTTTTTTTTTTTTTTCTAAAGCGGATATATAAATGCTATGTACTAACATGTTCTGCTTCAGCAGAGGTCTGGTCTGTGCTAACTGCAGCCATTAGGTAAAGAAAATCCCTGAAAGGATACCCGAACTGAAATGTGACATAATGAGATAGACATGGGTATGTAGAGTGCCTAGCACACAAATAACTATGCTGTGTTCCTTTTTTTCTTTCTCTGCCTGAAAGAGTTAAATATCAGGTATGTAAGTAGCTGACTCAGTCCTGACTCAGACAGGAAGTGACTACAGTGTGACTCTCACTGATAAGAAATTCCCCTTTTTTACCTGTTTCTTGCTCTCAGAAGCAATTTTCTGCTAGGAAAGTGTTTTACAGTTGGAATTTCTTATCAGCGAGGGTCACACTGTAGTCACTTCCTGTCTGAGTCAGAACTGAATCAGCCACTTGCATACCATATATTTAACTCTTTCAGACAGAGAAAGAAAAAAAGGAGCACAGCATAGTTATTTGTGTGCTAGGCACTGTAAATACACATGTCTATCTCATTATGTCACATTTCAGTTCGAGTATCCTTTAAAGCAAAGCTGATGCCATTTATTGCCTAACTTGGCATAGTGAAAATAGCTTTCAAAAGTCAAAACCTTAGTTTTTTCATCGGAAATAAAACAAAACTGTATTTGAGATGCACATATTTATACACGAAGCAATAACGAGATACATATGTAATCCAGACATGTATAAATGGCATTAGCTGTGTGGTTTGAGGACAGTCAAATAAACATCAGGATTATTGTTAGTAAGAAACTGATATGTGCTTAGAAGGTCATCTGACCTGAAATGCTTCACACCACAGTGTGAGCTGGTGCCAGCTAAAGAAAAATACAGTTTTACATATCTCAGTTATTAATAAAGCCTATGTGCCATTGTCCTATTTACTGAAAATTGTTATTACTCGTTGATTGGTCAAACTGATCACCTTTGAAGTGGATAATTTTTGCATATTTTCGTATCCCACCTAATAAAGAGCAAGTGTCTCTGCGTCCTATGTCCGTGTGTCTGTGCTTTTTTGCACTGCGCATGTGCAGGGAGGGACGCAGAGACACTGAAGAGAGCTGGGGGAGGACAGGGCCAGATGAGGCCGGCGTGTGTGCGTGGGTGCGGGCACGCGCGTGGTGGGTGCGCGGGATGGCAATTGTTGACAGACCTAGCCCATTTTTAAACGGGCTAAGGTCACTAGTGTATTATAAGAATAAAATGTCCATAAGGCTCCCTGCACACTGCAAATCAGTTCTGCGTTTCTGATACCGTTTCTGATTCCGATTTGCAATTCCGATTTTCCCTGAATGCAATCAACGGAAAACCGGAGGAAAAAACGCAGCATGCAGTAACGATTAAAAATCGGAATCAGATGTAAAAACCAATTAAAAATCGGAATTGCATGCAGTGTGCAGGGAGCCTAAGACTGGTTTTCTGCAATGTATTGATTTACATCCGTTTTTTGATGGCGTCCAAAGTACTGTCTGAGCACCACTAATCAGGGGCGTAACAATAGGGGCTGCAGCCCCTGCACCCGCGGGGGGGGGGGGGGGGGGCGGCCCACTCAGGGCCATTTTGGGGGGCAGGAAAGGTCGCAGCATGAGGAGAGAGCATGGACGCACATCAGCGGGGGGGGGGGAGGGGGACACACTTACCCCCCCCCCCCCTCCCCACCCTCACCTCGGGCTCTCCCCTCAGCACGCTCCCCTCCTGCAATTATCAGTGGCGGCGGGCGGTGGGCAGGAACACATACCTCCATGCGTTCCATGCGCCAGAGGTTCCGCTCTCTAAGTGTCTGACACTACTTCCTATTTAAACAGTAAGTAGCGTGAGGCACTTAGAGATCGGACCTCCATGGTGGATGGAGGTATGTGTTCCTGCCGCCGCCTGCTGCCACTGATAATTGCAGGAGTCCCTCCAAATTTGTGAAGAAGGAAACTGGTTTTGAGGTGTGATACCCAAATTCACGTTTTTCCTACCAGCAGAATGGTGGCGTAGTGGGTAGCACTTGCTGCACTGGGTCCCTGGTTCGAATCCCAGCAAGGGCACTATCTGCACAGAGTTTGTATGTTTTCCGCACGGGTCTACGTAAGTTTCCTCGGGGCAATCAGGTTTCCTCTAACATCCCACTAACATACAGATAGGTTAAACTGTCGTTTCCCTAAAAATTGACCCTAGTCTATGATGGGCATATGACTATGATAGGGATTACATTGTGAGCACCTCAAGGGACAGTTAAGTCACACTCTGTACAATGCCATGGAAGATACTGACGCTATATAAGTACTAAATAATAATAATAAAAATATATATTAAACCCTTAACTGACTACCTGCTAACTGCCATTTTATTTTGTAGAATGGCGAATAGTGTATTTTATTTTTTCTAAATAAGAAAAGTTCATTTTGGTTTCAATTCTTCCATTCCTTACATCAAATATTTAGGAATTAATATTACTAATAATAGGGAATCTTTATACAAACATAATTATATACCTCTTTTTCAAAAATTTAAAGAAGATTTCAAAAAATGGAAAAAAGTTTACATATTTCTTGGACGGGAAGAATCCACTCCTTTAAAATGATGCAATTACCTCAAATTCTTTATCTCTTCCGTGCTCTACCTATTCCAATTCAATCCTATGATATTCTAGAACTACAAAAAGAGCTTAGTAATTTTATATGGAATGGCAAGAAGCCAAGAATATCTTCTAAGATTATGTTATTATAAAAAAAGGATGAGGTCTCTCTGTTCCTGATATTAAAAAATATTATTTGGCTGCCCAAATTGCTCAAATTCCATTAGTAGAAGGAGGTGATTCTTCCCCATTATGCGTCAAATTGGAGGAATCTATCATTGCCCCATTTACTTGGCCTGGAGTACTATGGTGTTATACTAGGAATTTACCTAAAATGTGTTTACCTTCCACAATGCATACTCTTAGAATTTAGAGAAAACATAGATTTAAGTATGGATTTCAAAATAAAAATTCAGGTAAAATAAATATAATCCTAAAGTTTAAATTACCAAAGTGCCCATTAATTCTTCTCTTAGGTAAACGTGCTAACGGTGTTTCGGATTCTGAGCATAGGGTTATTCAACATATATCTATGGCAGCTAAAAGTATCATTGCTAGAAAATGGAATACTCCTAGGTTGCCTATAACAGATCTTCATTATCTTATATCATCAACAATGATTTCGGAAAAAAATTATGCTATCTTAAATGATTCTTTAAATAAATTTGAAAAAAATATGGGCACCTTGGATTTCTTCATTACCTACCACAGGCCTTCAATATACCATTACAAGGTTATAATACGTTAACCTTGACATGAATTTATTTATTAGAACTTCAAAACGTTTTCCCTGAAATTCTCCAGTCCAGATATGTTTATTTCTGTTGTTTTATTGCAATTTGTTCAATTGCCATATGTTGTATACAAAATGAGTTCCTAAAATGTTATTTTTTAGTATTTATATTTAGTTACAGGTTAATAAATATTGCTATATTTGCAATGTGTATTATGATAATTTATAGTATGTTTTGTTTGTATAATCTTTATTTTAATACTATGCTTTGTAAGATTGTGTCTTCATTAGTTTATGTTATATCTGTAACTTCTTTTAATATTAAAATAAAATTATTTGGAAATATAAAATACGAAATGTTACTCAAAATTATACATCTGTAACTATGTTTTTTAATACTAATGAGATGTTTGAAGACATACTGAACTGTAACACGGTCTTTGCGATACCTTTATATTTAACTACAGCTATTCTTATATCATTTGTGCATTTTGTATTATAGCATACCTCTGTCTTGAAGGATGGAAGAAGGAACAAGATGAAGCTGCAAGGACTGGGCAGCAAACAAGAAAGTGCACAGGAAAAAGCCTGATCAAGCTCATCTTATTGATGATATTTCATCATCCTGTGGTCACACAAAAACACAAAGAACGACAGAATATTCGCTACATATTCATTCGTTTCAGTGCCTGGGAATTTGCAGGTAGTGACCAACTCTGGGCTGGGCTGGTTACCACCCTCTGTGATGGTATTGAGAATTTCTTTGGACTTCCTCCTATAAGTGTCTACCGAGCAGTAGCCAGAAAAACAAAAATAATTGAGGCCTGCGATCCATCTCTCAAAGATGAATGGGTTAGTAAGAAGATCCTGTTCATTCCACTCTGGATTGCGACCATCCTAGTCATCTTGGTTGGAATTGGTGTTGGTGCATTGTTCATAATATATGGCTTTCCGTTTGGTGATCCAACAGGAGATATGTTGGCAGCTGCAGAAGGTGTTGGGGCAACTGTTGTGGGAATCTCAGCAGCTGGAATTTTAAGAATCGTTATTGTGACAGTTAGAAACACAGTTGTCACCCAAAAGGTGTCAGTGCAGCAGAAGATGAACAGGACAGACATGAGTTCTCAACTGGGCTTTATGAGTGATGTAAAGCGGGAAGTCAAAATCATCACTCGTTATCTCCAACTCATGGAGGTCTACCAAAGGCAAAAAATTAGAGTTGTCCTAGAGATAACAAACTTAGACAAATGCATGCCAGACAAAGTAGTGGGAGTATTAAATGCCATGAATATTCTCCTCTCTGATCCCAATGCCCCTTTTATTTCCATTTTGGCTGTGGATCCTCAAATCATCGTGGAATGTGTTGAAAGCTCACAGTTGTTGAAAGGCATGGCTAACAATGGTTATATATTTTTAAATCGCATTATATCTCTGCCTTTTTGTGTCCCAAGAATGGATTGTGATACCAAATGTTTTTTGATGAGACATATAATTGAAGGAAAGCGTGAATTGATCAGAGACACAGAGGAAGAGCCTCCAGTAGAAGTGGCAGAGGCTGCAAATGAGAAAGATAATCTGCTTAGACAACGGGCTAACTATCAAAATGACTTTGGAGTCCAAGATATTCCTTCAAGGGTTGCATGCACTGGAGAGCCATGGCAATCCAATAGCTCTCTCACAAATAAAAACCCAAAGACCAAAGCCTTAATAAACGAAGGCTTCAGATACCTATTTAATGATAAAATGAGAGACTATATCAATGATAATGTTGTCCAGATTAGAAGGGTAGTGAATACGCTAACCATAACAATCAGACTCATGGTGAGAGAAGTTCCAAGGACTCAGATCAAGCCTCATAAAGTAACAGAATGGGTGCTTCTGGCTACACAATGGCCCTGTCGCCTTAGTTGGATATTGCAATGCATTGAGGATGAACAACAAAGGAGAGGCCTCAATGAACCTGATGCATCAGGAGAATTTGACTTATATTCACAAACATTCCTTTGGGATGTTTTTGAGAAGTCTTTAGAAGAATTGGATGCTATGAAAACAAGTATCCAAAAACTTCTGGAGCTGGATGGGGATCCAGAGGTCTTCCACAAACTATTGAAGGATAACTTTACCGTAGCAGATGCAAATTGTTTCTTGCCATTCACTGTTAACTTAGACCAGTCCATTAAAAGACAGATGGAACTTATACGAGGCAGTACCAACCTGTGGGAGTCTAAAAAGAGTAACAGACTGACCATGCTTACCTTACTGAACATGAATATACATGAAGTCTGCAAAGAAGTAAGTGTGTCCTGTTATTGCTATCACTGCATCTATAATCATTGAATGTCTGTATACAGTACTGATATGAAAATAGACGGATTAGTACATGAAAATCACATTGACATTCATATTCAACCGCATACATCAAACAAGGTCGCCAGGAAAAAGGGCATGGGGCATAGCCAAAATTTTAGGACATTGTCTATAACAATATTTTTATTGTTTCTTCATCTTCAGATTACAAATATTGTTACAGTAAAAGCTGTTACCGCACAACTTCTGTAACAAAAACGCCTGGAAAACAGCTCTGATCTAGTGTTTTTCAGAGCTGTTTTCCACTTTCCTATACTTTACATTGAGGCAGAAATGCCTCAGAAATCTAAAAAATGCTGCAGCCCCCGATTTTGCAAATGGGGAAAAAACGACCTGCTCCGGTGTGCACCGTCTCATTCACTTTCATTAGCCAAGCGGTTTTCCCTCTGCAAGCCCTAAGACACACATTGTGGTGGTCAACCCTAACATCACCCCATCCCCCCCCCCCCCCCCCCCCGACGCCTAACCCTAAACCCCTCTTTCTCTGCTGCAAATAACATTAATACATTAAAGTGATGCATTTCTAAGATAAGAAAGTTCAAAACAATAATTTACGATAGTATCATCATTCTCAACACGAATTTTAAAACTATATTTATCGAAACACTAATTCTCAAACTTTCATATGGACGGGCCCGGCGCTCGCTATTTATCAGGTGCCCAAAATTCTTCTTTGGCACCGAGTAGCCAATATTTTGCATTGGTGCCTATGGGGGAGTCAAAAATGTCCATTAGCCCCTGGCGCCCAAATTTACTGATTCCTATTCAACCACCATTTACTGTAAGTGACTACCTACGGTATTACAAAGAATGATGGCCATAAATGAGCAGATACCTCACTGATATAACTTAGAAGAAATTAAAGGTGTACCAACATCAAACAATGTATAGGTAGATTGACCAAGAGACAGACCACTCTGAGATCTAATCTGATCAGAGAGAGACCTCTTGACTGCCCATACACCGCAGGCCGATTTCCGGTTCAATGTCATGCTGAAATCAATTTGCCACATCTGCCGACCCAATGTTGTCCCCCCTAAAGTTAAATGTGCTCTTGGTGCACTATACGTCACCTGTCTGCATCTGCCGCTGACTCTGGGCTTCGCCGCAATCCATATACACATGCCCCATGTGGTTGCCAACATATACATTGGCGAGTGGGTGAGGCCACACACGTGCCCACATTACTAAGGCAACCACGTGGGGTACGTGTATGCAGATTATGGCATAGCCTGGAGCCAGTGGCGGAGGCAGACAGGTGAAGTATAGTGCACTGGGGAGAGGGGGGGGTTCATTTAGCATCGGGGACAGTGCCTGGGGGGTTTGTCATACATTCCAATATCTCTTGCTGCTACACAGGGCACTGATTTTCTTCCGATTCGATAATAATTATCGAATCGGATGGTTGAATGGCCACCAAGTTCCTAGATGTATGGGTACCTTAAGTGCTCCTGCTAAGATCTAGGTTGGCTGGATAACGTACTGGTTGAAAACACACCCGTTGATGTAGGAGACCAGGGTTTGAATCCTGACTGAAGCAAGTACCTAATCAGTAAGGAGTCCTTGGGCATGCTTCCTAATGCTCCAGGGTGGCTTCCGAGCATGTCCTTAAGCTTCATACACATGCATAATGCCCCGGCGGAGGTAAGAACATGAGCTCTCAGGTGACATTGCAGGGCTGAGGCTGTAAAGATGCCAGTTAACAGACAACATTGCATTGAAGAGCTGTATCACTGTAGCATATGCCCCTGCAAAGAAGCTCACATCGTAAGGCTAGTAACACATGGCTGTTCCACCTATCCCAGTGTGAGAGTTGCTGTGCAAAGCATTACTGAAGCTACAACAAGGACTTGTTCAGTTCCTTACACTAGCCGTATATAAAATGACAGTCAATGATTTTAATGTGTGCTAACCTTATTAAATAATATAATTTTATATTTCCTTAATGTTATGTTTTAGTTTCAAAGAATTTTATTGACAAAAAGTCAAAATAAATTGACACACAGAAATGACCCAATGGGACAAACTGCGCTGTAAAGCTTACATAACAGTATGTAAAGAGAAACAAAACAGAATAAGCAAGAAAGGAAACTAGGGCTCTTGAAGACGGGCCCCTCCATACTGAGCATGCACGAGCGCCCTCTCTCATGCACTTGCGCGCGTCCGGTACAGAGCCCCTCATCTTTTGGAGCACGCCCAAAGACTTCTGAAGTCTCCCGCTGTGGGAGATTTGAACAGAGCAGCCTTCGGGGGAACGAGCAAATGAGGAGAGGAAAAGGAAGGCTCTATATGACCCAGAGCCTTCCCTCTCCTTAGGTGAGTATATGTTTTGTTTTGTTCTTTTAATCACTTCAGATTCACTTCAATGGAGAGGCAGCTGGCCAAACTCATCACTACCCTCAGGAGGTGCTTAGGAAAGACCTGGGAGGGGACAGAAGCCAGTCTCACGGATTAAAGAGCAGTGAGAAATTGTTTCTTATTGAAGGGGGGGAGGGGGAGGGATTATTGGTACATGTGACTTTTAAGTGGAGCTGCCAGCGATACTATCTCAGAAAAAAAAACGCATATGTAAGTAGATAAATACTTGCTTTACTTACATAACATACATATTGCACTGTCCACATTTTGACATTTTGATTTTAGTGTTTTTCGATAATAAAAAAAGAGAAAATTCTTTGTAGAATTTTCCATTTTGTCTGTGTCTATCTTGAAGCCAATCCTGACATCATTTCCTCCCTTACTCTGTCTGTGTATCATTGCCCACCCCCTTTCCAGTCTTCAGACACTCCCACCCAGCTCTGCAATATAAAGTGCATTGAGAAATATTGGCCAATCATAGAGGAACAGAGGTGTGTGTGTGTGTGTGTGTGTGTGTGGGGAGGGGGGGGGGGGGGGGCAGACGGGAAAGAGGCACTGATGCATAACTGACAGGACAGTACTGGAACAGTGAATCAAGCCTTAGGTAGTAACTGTAAATGATATTACCAGAACGATAAGCCCTCCTTTTTCTTTCTTGCAGATGGGCAAACTGGGGTTCAAAGAAGAGAGTCTCAAGCTTTATCAACAGAGGATCAAGGAGCACAATCTGCATGGCAGGGCCCTGGTCTACAGCGACAACAATGAGATAAAAGACGTCTTGAGTATGGGCCTAGGAGACTGGACACTCTTCAGTGTCTACTTCTTAGGAGTTCTACCTTCAGCCACTACTGTCCCTACAGCAGCCCCTGGTTTTACCAAGCAAGAAGCACAAAAACTTGGTGCTGATTCCAAGGAGAACATGTTAAAACAGAGCAAAATATCACTTTGTCTTTCAAAGGAAAATGTTTGCTAAATGCTTTGGACATAGCAGATTCATCTGTAGCACCAATCTTGACAACAGAGGAACAGTTATAACAAGTGTGCTACTCCTTGCAAATACATTTTAAGCACTGATCAGGCCATCCAAACTACTATTCGAGGGGCAAATGACGCAAATTTGTTCTTAAAAACGTGAATGCAATCGCTGCACAAAGCGATTTTGTGAGCGTTTTTCCTCTACTTTTCATTATAGCAAAAACGCTTTAAAAATGGTACAGTTACCGCTTTGCTGAGCAGATCGGAAACAAACCGCTCAGCTGTGAACTCTCCCATAGGAATCATTGCACAATCGTTTTGTGGGCGATTTTAAATATCGCCTGTGCTTGAAAAAAGGCAGACAACACTGATGATGTTAACTAGGGATAATCAATGAGATCCAAATAATTTCGGGTTCATGCAGAATTATGTAAATTTTTAATGCAAATATATGCAGCTGCAAAATGGACCAATCAATTTAAACCTTGGTGGGACTTCACTGGGCCATTTTCAAGCTGCATACATTTGCATACAGAATTTACATAATCCTGCATGAAATCGGAGTTATTTGCATGTCATTGATCATCCCTAATGGTAACATCTTTTTCACAATTAATTCAATAATACCACTCCCCAAGTTAAATCAGTATTTGAATTTAATTTTTTTTAAGAAAAAAAACTTTAAGTAGATACTCTGGTCACAGGCCTCTGAGGAAGTGGGAGTCTCCCATGAAACGGTTGTCAAGGCAGACCTGTAACCGCGCCCCATTCCCCCCACCTCTGTCTTTTTTTTTTTCACCTTTTCTTTTATCTTTTTAGGTCGCATTCACAGTGGGACGTTGCAGTTTAACGTTGCATTTTAATGCGACATTACATTCGCAACGTGTCTGTGTTAAGAGGTAACGTACTGCAAGCAGCGAGTTCCACAACACAATATTTTTTAACTGGACTTTAACTTTGCACTGTGATCGGCAGATAGGATTAGCATTGCAGTGCGGTAAGCTGCGTTAAGACTTTATAACGCGCGACCATAACGTCCCACTGTGAATGCGACCTTAAAGATGCAAGTTTAATAAAGTCTGGATTTTCACTGAAATCCCCTGGTGCCTAAACTTCTTGGTTGGAATATTTGCAGTGAATAATGTGTTGTATGTCTTAAAGCTATTTTTGACAACTGTGCCTTAATGAAGTTATTTTTGAGCAGTCGTGTGTCTTAATAAAGCTTCCTTTGGAGGAGTTAAATCACCACCTCTCCTGTATTATAAAGTTTTTAATTATTTTATTTTTTAAAGGCACTTCCTACAACTAATATCAGCTACTCACTTTGGTGGTAGGTTTGGGTTCTTTAACCCCCAACCTATATTTAGAGTGTGATGCTCTGACTGACCTGCATGGTGATGGCCTTATTATAATCTCCACTTGCCCTGTAACTGGTTACTTCTCAGACCACTAAACATGGCGAGTATCATTTCCATATCTAATACACTTCTCTATAAGAGGCTTTAGGTGAGGTCTACTACCTCAGGGCTCAGCCACACTATAAGCGTTTTCTGAGCGCTTGTGATTAATAATGCTTTCTAAATTGCATAAAAATAGCAGCGAATAGGACCATGGCAATTTTTACCAAAATTTTAATGAAAGTGAATGGGAGCAATTTTTAAAAAGCGCTTAGAAAGCGCTAATCAATCACAAGCGCTCAGAAAAGCGATTATAGTGTTGGCTGAGCCCTCACTGAGGCATGGAACCCACTAGAGCTTTTTTGGGGCATTTTGGGAGCGCTTTTAATCGCCAGCGATTTCCCTAAACGCTCTGCCAATGTAAATGGATAGGACAGATTTCACTGGAGCGAGTGCGATTAAGGAAATCGCAATCGCAAGACATGCAGCATTTTGGGAAAGTTTTCATTCTAATTAATTGTATAGGAGCAGGGAAATCACTCCCAAAATCGCTTGCAAAACGCTATCACAAATCACTAGCGATTGTGATAGCGCTTTGCACTTTCTACTGGGTTCCGGGCCTGAGAGAATTTTCTTATCTCTGTTAGCACAGCAAAAAGTATAGAAACTTTGGCTGCAGTACTGTCTGAATAACACCAGAAACAAGCATGCAGCTAATCTCCTCAGATCTGACACTGTCAGAAACACCTGATCTGCATATGCTTGTTCAGTGTCTATGGCTAAAAGTATTAGAGGCAGAAGATCAGCAGAATAGCCAGACAACTGGTATTGATTAAAAGGAAATACCATTTTTTTAAGAATATAAGACACACTTTTTCTCCCCCCAAAATAGGGGGAAAAGTTCCTGCGTTTTATATTCCATAGACAGGGAATCCCCGACTTACAATCGCCCTCCGATACGAACTGCCAACCTGCAGCAACGTCGAGGATTCCCTGCCATGTCCCCCGCTCCCACTGGTCTCCTCCGCTCCCTGTGTAAAATTAAATATAAGGTAAAAATCACTTTCAGTTTCCAACACTTTTTCCTTCTCACTAATAATTCACTTAATTCTTTATGGTTTTTCAGGCTCTTTAAAGTCAGTGTATGCTGCTCTAGGTTTCAAGGACAACTATCCAAGGGAGAAGGATATGGAAGCTGCCATATTTACGTATGAATTGAAAGTGATTTTTACCTTAAAGCGAATCTCAAGTGAGAATAAACTTACGATCAGGGCCGGGCCGAGGCATAGGCTGGAGAGGCTCCAGCCTCAGGGCGCAGTGTAGGAGGGGGCGCACAATTAATTCAGCTGTCATTCCTAATTGTGTTTAAAGCAGAAATAAATAAGAAAAGGGGATACATGACAGTGACTGCAAGCCAGATAACTAGGTATTAAGGTGTTAGGGACCTTGTGGGCCCTGTGGCCCTCTTAGTCTAATAGCAATCAGTGTGTGAGGGATGGAGGGGCGCAATTTGGTGTCTCAGCCTTGGGTGCTGGAGGACCTTGTCCCAGCTCTGCTTACGATATATGAATTGTATGTGTAGTACAGGTAAGAAATAGAACATTAGTAGTAAAGAACAGGGTCTCATATTATATCCAGTACAGGAAGTGTTAAGAAACTTCAGTTATCTATGCAAATGAGCTGCTCTGAGCTCTCAGACCCAACTTGGTTTGGAGAGTCGAAGTCCATCTTGTTTTCTTGTTTTCTGAAGCACTTATTCGTCAAAGAAACTGTGAGACACAGCTTCCGATAAGGTTTTACTACAGGAGAGTTCAAAAGGTCATTAGCTCTGCTCTATTTTATAGTTTAAAATACAGTGTGTGCTTTGTAATTTCCAATATAACACAATGATGAAAGGTTATAATATATATATATATATATATATATATATATATATATATATATATATATATATATATATATACACACACTGTATATATCTATATATATATATAGATATATATACAGTGGGTTGCAAAAGTATTCGGACCCCTTGAAGTTTTCCACATTTTGTCATAATACTGCCACAAACATGAATTCCACGTGATAGACCAATACAAAGTGGTGTACACATGAGAAGTGGAACGAAAATCACACATGATTCCAAACATTTTTTACAAATAAATAACTGCAGAGTGGTGTGTGCATAATTATTCGGCCCCCTTTGATCTGAGTGCAGTCAGTTGCCTATAGCCTGATGAGTGCTAATGACTAAATAGAGTGCATCTGTGTGTAATCTAATGTCAGTGCAAATACAGCTGCTCTGTGAGGGCCTCAGAGGTTGTCTAAGAGAATATTGGGAGCAACAACACCGTGAAGTCCAAAGAACACACAAGACAGGTCCAAGACAGGTCAGGGATCAAGTTATTGAGAAATGTAAAGCAGGCTTAGGCTACAAAAAGATTTCCAAAGCCTTGAACATCCCAAGGAGCACTGTTCAAGCGATCATTCAGAAATGGAAGGAGTATGGCACAACTGTAAACCTACCAAGACAAGGCCATCCACCTAAACTCACAGGCCGAACAAGTAGAGCGCTGATCAGAAATGCAGTCAAGAGGCCCATGGTGACTCTGGACGAGCTGCAGAGATCTACAGCTCAGGTGGGAGACTCTGTCCATAGGACAACTATTAGTCATTCAAGGTTCAGTACAGCAAGGCAAACCGGGCAACTGTCACTTACACTTTCCCTGGTCACCCGAACCCTGTGTACCCCAGCACCAGTATTTACAGGTTTGAACTTTTTCTACCTATAGAATGGATGTATGATGTGGCATGGAAGAACAATAAAACGTTTAAAGTGACAGTTGCCCGGTTTGCCTTGCTGTACTGAACCTTTACTGACTGTCCCTATTTGATGATTCCGGTGCACGTCCTTTTGTTTTCGTTTATACCATAGCTGCTACAAATTGGTGCTTGGGGGCGAAGATTGCCTGGATGCTAGACGCTTATGCAGGTCTGCATGCCCCTCCTTGAAGTACTGACTGAGTGCCGAGTTGTTACCGTATCTTCCAGTGTACTACCAACTATTAGTCATGCACTGCACAAAGTTGGCCTTTATGGAAGAGTGTCAAGGAGAAAGGCATTGTTAGCAGAAAGCATAAGAAGTCCCGTTTGTAGTTTGCCACAAGCCATGTGGGGGACACAGCAACCATGTGGAAGAAGGTGCTCTTGTCAGATGAGACCAAAATGGAACTTTTTGGCCAAAATGCAAAACGCTATGTGTGGCAGAAAACTAACACTGCACATCACTCTGAACACACCATCCCCACTGTCAAATATGGTGGTGGCAGCATCATGCTCGGGGGGTGCATCTCTTCAGCAGGGACAGGGAAGCTGGTCAGAGTTGATGGGAAGATGGATGGAGCCAAATACAGCGCAAACTTGGAAGAACACCTCTTGGAGACTGCAAAAGACTTGAGACTGGGGCGGAGGTTCACCTTCCAGCAGGACAATGACCCTAAACATAAAGCCAGGGCAACAATGGAATGGATAAAAACAAAACATATCTATGTGGTAGAATGGCCCAGTCAAAGTCCAGATCTAAATCCAATCGAGAATCTGTGGCAAGATCTGAAAATTGCTGTTCACAAACGCTGTCCATCTAATCTGACTGAGCTGGAGCTGTTTTGCAAAGAAGAATGGGCAAGGATTTCAGTCTCTAGATGTGCAAAGCTGGTAGAGACATACCCTAAAAGACTGGCAGCTGTAATTGCAGCAAAAGGTGGTTCTACAAAGTATTGACTCAGGGGGCCGAATAATTAAGCACACCCCACTTTGCAGTTATTTATTTGTAAAAAATGTTTGGAATGATGTATGATTTTCGATCCACTTCTCACATGTACAACACTTTGTATTGGTCTTTCACGTGGAATTCCAATAAAATTGATGCATGTTTGTGGCAGTAATGTGACAAAATGTAGAAAACTTCAAGGGGGCCCGAATACTTTTGCAAACCACTGTATTTATAATTTTCCTTTGTGTTAGTCCTACTATACAAGTGCAAATGTTGTTGTTACAATCATTATTATACACTTAAAGGATACCTGACCCAGATATAACTTTTTGAAATAAGCACAGAAGTAGGTTGATAAGAAAGGTACATACCTGTGTGGACTTGTAAATCTCCATTCTGCTGCTCTCGGTTTCCATAATACCAAACTAAAACATTTGACTTTCCTTTGAAAATGTTGAAACAGGAAAAGGAAGTCTTACGTAGGTAACCCCTCCCAATTCCAGCTGTTGCCAGCCTCTTCCATGCCCTGAAGAAGGGATATGCCCAAAACATGTGTTGTGCCTCTGTTTGCCCCTTGTGCTGTCAATACAGTTTTTGAAGAAGCTCTCTGTGTGTGGTTTCCTACTTTGTACTTTAGTCTAGTAGTGCAGGAGTGGTGTACCGACGGGGGGACCTGCACCAGCTTCCAGGACAAGAATCACTGACCTGTGGTGGTGGGGAAAGTGTGTCCTCACTTTGTCTTCCATGCCCCTTTACTGCCTTTTTTACACTTGTGCACAAGCAAGAACTGAATGCGCATGTACAAGCCCTTTTGGCGTGTTGGCTCATCACAGTCTCTTGTGTGAGCAGAGTTGACAGGGCCCCTCATTTTGTGCGAGTGGGCATGCTGACCCAGAAGTTCTTTCAGGATTTTCAGGCGCGGAGCTAGGGGGGGTCAGGGTAGGACGGGTGCCCCCGGGCGCTAGGTCCCCAAGGGCGCCCCCAGGCCAGCTCAGCTGCAGTGTTTTTTTTTTTTTTTTATAAACAATTCTTTTAATCGATACGCACTGCTAGGCAGCGCTCACCGCCAGCCGGCCCGGAATCCGGATATCCCCATCCGCAGTCAGCGGGTGACGTCACACGTCATGGTCACCCGCCGCACTGCCGCGCAGCGTCCATATAGAAGTGGAACGCTGCGCAGAGCGGCAAGTTAGCACAGAAGAGGCGCCGCCAGCCAGCGAGCCAGCCCGGTGCGTGCGTGGAGCCCCCATGTGAGCCAGCCAGCCACCCGGACATTACTTCTGGAGGGGAGAGCGAGCAAGGGAGAGCCCCCTAAGGTGCTCACAGCTCTCCCTCCACTGCGCTGCTCCCCTCCTGCTGGGGGGCACACCTGACTACCTATTCTGGGCACATATACCCCCCTGGCTACCTATATACTGGGCACATATACCCCCTGACTACCTATATACCGGGCACATATACCCCCTGGCTACCTATATACCGGGCACATATACCCCCTGGCTACCTATATACCGGGCACATATACCCCCTGGCTACCTATATACCGGGCACATATACCCCCTGGCTACCTATATACCGGGCACATATACCCCCTGGCTACCCATATACCGGGCACATATACCCCCTGGCTACCCATATACTGGGCACATATACCCCCTGGCTACCCATATACTGGGCACATATACCCCCTGGCTACCCATATACTGGGCACATATACCCCCTGGCTACACATATACTAGGCACATATACCCCCTGACTACATACACTGGGCACATATACCCTCTGGCTACCTATATACTGGGCACATATACCCCCTGGCTACCCATATACTGGGCACATATACCCCCTGGCTACACATATACTGGGCACATATACCCCCTGGCTACACATATACTGGGCACATATACCCCCTGGCTACACATATACTGGGCACATATACCCCCTGGCTACACATATACCCCCTGACTACCTATATACTGGGCACATATACCCCCAGGCTACCTATATACTGGGCACATATACCCCCTGGCTACATATACCGGGTACATATACTGGGCACATATACCCCCTGACTACATATATTGGGCACATATACCCCCTGACTACATATACTGGGCACATATACCCACTGACTACATATACTGGGCACATATACCCCTGGTTACATATACTGGGCACATATACCCCTGGCTACCTGTTCTGTGGACACCTCTACCCCTGGCTACCTGTTCTGGGGACATCTATACCGCTGACCACCTATTCTGGGGACATCTATACCGCTGGCCACCTATTCTGGGGACATCTATACTGCTGGCCACCTATTCTGGGGACACCTATAGACCTGGGGCTACCTATTTTTGGGGAACCACTGCTGTCAGATTGAGTGTATTTTGGGGAACTGCTGCCAGGTGAGAGGTGTCTACCATATTAAGGAGGCATCTGCCTATTTATGTGAAATGCTGTCTATTTATGTGCCTCATGACTGCTGAATTTGTCTTGTTGGGGGCCTCATGGTTACTGAATTTGTCTTGTTAGGGGCCTCATGATTTGTTGGGGGCCACAAGATTGCTGAATTTGTCTTGTTGGGGGCCTCATGATTGCTGAATTTGTCTTGTTGGGGCCTCATGATT